>NC_057797.1:593368541-593417939 GCF_018294505.1 Triticum aestivum
GCGCCCACTTACCTGGCCCAGCACGGCCCAGCCCATCTCCACTCCCCCTGTCGTCTTCCTCCTCGCCAGAAGGACCGAGGCGTGGCGTGCGCCCGAGAGGCCTCGGCCACCTCCTGCTTCCCCTGTCCACCTCCTGCTTCCTCTCGTCGCCCTGGACCCCGTCCGCGACGCCACGCACCCTCCCAGGCCTCGCACTCTCCCCGTGCCTTCTCCCCCCCTTCTCTGGCTCCCTCTCTCTTCCACCGAGCGGAGCCCCGTCGCCACCGACGCCGTTCGCCGCGGCCACCACCACCGCCTCGTCTCCCCGACGCCTCCCAAAGCTCTGCCTCGACCTACTCTTCCTCCCCACCGCTCCAAGCAACACCAGGAGCCCTGCAGTGACGCCATTGCCGCCATCTTCACCGACGGGCATCGAAGATCGCCGGCCCGATTCGCCGTCTCCGCCGCCTCCCCGAGCACGCCGACCCTCTCCTCGAACTCACCGTGAGCCCCTGAGCATTTCCCCTCTGCCCCCTGCTTGCTCCCGCCCTCTAGCCATAGCCCCGAGGTCACCCGAGGCCGCCGTCCGCCATGGCCGGCGAGCCCGCGTTCCCGAGCCTCTCCTGCTCGCACCAGGGGCACTGACACGCTCCTGGCGCCTCCAGGAGGATGCCTCTCCACTCCGCTTGCTCGCTCGAGCGCTGCAGCCGCGTCCCTGCCCCAGCCCGAACTCCGGCCACCGCGGAAGTGCTCGCCGCCGTCGTCTCCGGCCACCCCGCGGCCCCTCGTGCAGCCAGCTAGGTGCGGCCGTGTACGGGCTACCTTCTGGTGGCCTTCGCGCGTCCAGCCGCCGCCCGTAGCGCAACCCCGGTGAACATCCGCCGCATCTCGGGTCGCCGCCGGCCGAACTCCGGTGGCCAGTGACGTGGCGCTGTCATTAGCCACTAATGACGCACTAACCAACCCCCTAGGCCACTGACAGTGGGCCCCACCCCTGGTCAAACCCCAGTCAGCGCTGGGTTTGACCGGGATTAGGTCCTGTGTCACTGACGTGTGGCCCCCACACGTCAGGTTTGACCCGAGCCAGCCCAGTTGACCCTGCTGACGTCACAGTGACGTGGTGCTGACGCCATAATTCATTTCTGGATTTATTATTATTCAGGAAATTTCAGAAAATGCCTAAAACTTCTAAAAATCATAGAAATTCAACCGTAACTCCAAATTAAATAATTTATATATGAAAAATTATCAGAAAAATTCAAGGAATCCATCTGTACCATTTTCATGCATGTTAGAACAACTTATAGCTGCTGTGTAGCACAAATCAATTAAATGGCATTTGAATAATCACATATGGAGTTTGAATTTGAATCTTGTATTCAAACCAACCCCATTTAACTTGTTGCTAGATGCATTAGCCCAAAACACATTCATTTTGCCATGTCATGATCATGCATCATATTGTGCATTGCATTGATTGTGTTCCCTTCTGTGTTGCCGGTATTTGTCCCCTCTCGATAGACGTGATACCGATGATGTGATCGTTGACACTGATGAAGACTCAATGTTATCTTCAGAAGTGCCAGGCAAGCAAAACCCCCTTGTTCATTCCGATAAAATCCCACTCTCTCGCTCCTGCTCTCTTTTACTGCATTAGGACAACACCGATTCATCTGTTACTTGGTGCGGTAGCTGAACCCCTTTATCCTTTGCATGACCTGTCATTGCCACAGTAAATAGATGAAACCCACTAGCATGAGTAGGAGTTGTTTAAGCCCTGTTGTGCCTACTCATTCATGCTTGTTTGTCATGCCTGCTACTGCTTAGAGTTGAGTCAGGTCTGATTCATCGGGGATGAATCAGAGGTGTGTGAACATGTCCTATTGTTAAGAGCTAAGTGTGTGAACACGATTTGGTAAAGGTAGCGGTGAGAGGCCATGTAGGAGTACATGGTGGGTTGTCTCATTGCAGCCGTCCTCAGCAACTGAGTTCTGTGTTTGTGATCCATGATTCAGCTACTACCACGCATTGGGCCCGAAACCAATGGACCCTCTCGGCTTCTTGATCACCCTTGTCCTCTGTCCAGGAGTTGCAAGTAGTCTCTGGTGTTTGTAGTATGCTGGAGGCCGTGCGCAGCGCTGACCGTAGGGGTGGGCTGTGATGCGGTAGGCACGTGGCCGGGTAAACCGGGCGCCCGTTTGGTGTCACGGAACCCTGTTCACATCGTTTGGGGCTGTGAGCGAAACTCCGGCCGGATCTCCTCATGGATGGAACCCGAATAGGTGATAAACCTGGACTAGAGACTCGAGTGTTTAGGTAGGCCGTGGCCGACACCCACGTTGGGCTTCCGCTTGAAGGTTGCCGACTACATGTCGTGTAAACGGCGGTAAGTGGTGAGAGCGTGTGTGAAGAAGTACACCCCTGCAGGGTTAACATCATCTATTCGAATAGCCGTGTCCACGGAAAAGGACTTCTGGGTTTCTTATATCAGTTCATAGACAAGTGAAAGTGGATACTCTAAAATACGCAAGATAAGCGTGAGTGCTATCGATGGCGTTCTCATAGGGAGACGGGAGCGGATCCATAGTGGTGTATTGATATGGTGAATATGTGGACTCGTGTGCGCCACCTCAAAGGAGTTACTTGCAGTCGTAGTTTAGGTTAGCCACCGAGTCAAAGATGGCTTCCTGCAGTTAAACCCCACCATCCCTTTGTTGATAATGATGCATATGTAGTTAGTTCTGATGTAAGTCTTGCTGGGTACATTTGTACTCACGTTTGCCTATTTTATGTTTTGCAGAGAGACTTCGGTCTCGCTAGTAGTTCCACGTGGGCTTCGACGTTTAGCTTGATACCTCAGCTACGATCTTGTGCCCTCGGCAGGATCTGATAAATAGTCAGGATTCTCAGCCTTTTTCATTTATAGATGTCTGTACTCAGACATGATAGCTTCCGCTTGTGCTTTGACTTGTATGCTCTGATTGTTGGGTCATGAGACCCATGTTTGTAATATCTCTCTCCTCGGAGCCTATTGAATAAATACTTGAGTCGTAGAGTCATGTTGTGATGCCATGTTGTATTTGCACATATCGAGCATATTATGTGTATGTTATTGAAATGCTTGGTATGTGTGGGATCTGGCTATCTAGTTGTTTATCCTTAGTAGCCTCTCTTACCGGGAAATGTCTCCTAGTGTTTCCACTGAGCCATGGTAGCTTGCTACTGCTTCGGAACACTTAGGCTGGCTGGCATGTGTCCTTCTTCGTTCCTGTGTCTGTCCCTTCGGGGAAATGTCACGCGATGAATACCGGAGTCCTGTTAGCCCGCTACAGCCCGGTTCACCGGAGTCCTGCTAGCCCAGCGCTACAGCTTAGATTCACTCGCTGATGACCGACACGTTCGATGCTGGGTCATGGATGCCTGTCCCTGTAAGTTAGTGCCACTTTGGGTTTACGACTAGCCATGTCAGCCCGGGCTCCTTATCATATGGATGCTAGTGACACTATCATATACGTGTGCCAAAAGGCGCAAACGGTCCCGGGCAAAGGTAAGGCAACACCCGTGGGAATATCGTGCGTGAGGCCGCAAAGTGATATGAGGTGTTACATGCTAGATCGATGTGGCATTGAGTCGGGGTCCTGACAACATGTTCATAGTGTGAATACCAAAAGATGTAAGGTTGATAATGATAGTCCCACATACTTGTGGCACTGCCGCCTTGGTCACATAGGTGTCAAACGCATGAAGAAGCTCCATGCAGATGGACTTTTAGACTCTCTTGATTATGAATCATTTGACACGTGCAAACCATGCCTCATGGGTAAAATGACCAAGACTTCGTTCTCAGGAACAATGGAGCGAGGAACCAACTTATTGGAAATCATACATACCGATGTGTGCGATCCAATGAGCGTTGAGGCTCGCGGTGGCTATCGTTATGTTCTCACCCTCACTGATGAATTGAGTAGATATGGGTATGTCTACTTAATGAAACATAAGTCTGAGACCTTTGAAAAGTTCAAGGAATTTCAGAGTGAGGTTGAGAATCAACGTGACAGGAAAATTAAGTTCTTGCGATCAGATCGTGGGGGAGAATACTTGAGTCACGAATTTGGCACACACTTAAGAAAATGTGGAATAGTTTCACAACTCACGCCGCCTGGAACACCTCAGCGTAATGGTGTGTCCGAACGTTGTAATCGCACTCTATTAGATATGGTTCGATCTATGATGTCTCTTACCAATTTACCGCTATCATTTTGGGGCTATGCTTTAGAGACTGCCGCATTCACTTTAAATAGGGCTCCATCAAAATCCGTTGAGACGACACCGTATGAATTATGGTTTGGGAAGAAACCTAAGCTGTCATTTCTAAAAGTTTGGGGATGCGATGCTTATGTCAAGAAACTTCAACCTGAAAAGCTCGAACCCAAGTCGGAAAAATGCGTCTTCATAGGATACCCTAAAGAAACTATTGGGTATACCTTCTACCTCAGATCCGAAGGCAAGATCTTTGTTGCCAAGAATGGATCCTTTCTAGAGAAGGAGTTTCTCTCGAAAGAAGTAAGTGGGAAGAAAGTAGAGCTTGATGAAGTACTACCTCTTGAAGCAGAGAGTAGCGCAGCTCAGGAAAATGTTCATGTGGTGCCTGCACCAATTAGAGAGGAAGTTAATGATGATGATCAAGATACTTCGGATCAAGCTCCTACTGAACTTCGAAGGTCCACAAGGACACGTTCCGCACCAGAGTGGTACGGCAACCCTGTCTTGGAAATCATGTTGTTAGACAACGGTGAACCTTCGAACTATGAAGAAGCGATGGCGGGCCCGGATTCCGACAAATGGCTGGAAGCCATGAAATCTGAGATAGGATCCATGTATGAAAACGAAGTATGGACTTTGACTGACTTGCCCGATGATCGGCGAGCCATAGAAAATAAATGGATCTTTAAGAAGAAGACAGACACGGATGGTAATGTGACCATCTATAAAGCTCGGCTTGTCGCTAAAGGTTATCGACAAGTTCAAGGGGTTGACTACGATGAGACTTTCTCACCTGTAGCGAAGCTGAAGTCCGTCCGAATCATGTTAGCAATTGTCGCATTCTATGATTATGAGATATGGCAAATGGACGTCAAAATGGCATTCCTTAATGGTTTCCTTAAGGAAGAATTGTATATGATGCAGCCGGAAGGTTTTGTCGATCCTAAGAATGCTGACAAGGTGTGCAAGCTCCAACGCTCGATTTATGGGCTGGTGCAAGCATCTCGGAGTTGGAACATTCGCTTTGGTGAGATGATCAAAGCATTTGGGTTTATGCAGACTTATGGAGAAGCCTGCGTTTACAAGAAAGTGAGTGGGAGCTCTGTAGCATTTCTCATATTATATGTAGATGACATACTTTTGATGGGAAATGATATAGAACTTTTGGACAGCATTAAGGCCTACATGAATAAGAGTTTTTCAATGAAGGACCTTGGAGAAGCTGCTTATATATTAGGCATCAAGATCTATAGAGATAGATCAAGATGCCTCATAGGTCTTTCACAAAGCACATACCTTGATAAGATATTGAAGAAGTTCAATATGGATCAGTCTAAGAAGGGGTTCTTGCCTGTGTTGCAAGGTGTGAAATTGAGCTCCGCTCAATGTCCGACCACGGCAGAAGATATAGAAGAGATGAGTGTCATCCCCTATGCATCAGCCATAGGGTCTATTATGTATGCCATGCTGTGTACCAGACCTGATGTAAACCTTGCCGTAAGTTTGGTAGGTAGGTACCAAAGTAATCCTGCCAAGGAACACTGGACAGCGGTCAAGAATATCCTGAAGTACCTGAAAAGGACTAAGGAAATGTTTCTCATTTATGGAGGTGACGAAGAGCTCGTCATAAAGGGTTACGTCGACACTAACTTCGACACAGATCTGGATGACTCTAAGTCACAAACCGAATACGTGTATATATTGAATGGTGGGGCAGTAAGCTGGTGCAGTTGCAAGCAAAGCGTTGTGGCGGGATCTACATGTGAAGCGGAGTACATGGCAGCCTCGGAGGCAGCACACGAAGTAGTCTGGGTGAAGGAGTTCATTACCGACCTAGGAGTCATACCCAATGCGTCGGGCCTGATGACTCTCTTCTGTGACAACACTGGAGCTATTGCCCTTGCCAAGGAGCCCAGGTTTCACAGGAAGACCGGGCATATCAAGCGTCGCTTCAACTCCATTCGTGAAAGTGTTCAAAATGGAGACATAGAGATTTCTAAAGTGCATACGGACCTGAATGTAGCAGATCCATTGACTAAACCTCTCCCTAGAGCAAAACATGATCAACACCAGAATTCCATGGGTGTTCGATTCATCACAATGCAACTAGATGATTGACTCTAGTGCAAGTGGGAGACTGTTGGAAATATGCCCTAGAGGCAATAATAAAATGATTATTATATTTCCTTGTTCATGATAATTGTCTATTATTCATGCTATAATTGTATTATCCGGAAATCGTAATACATGTGTGAATGCATAGACCACAATGTGTCCCTAGTGAGCCTCTAGTTGACTAGCTCGTTGATCAACAGATAGTCATGGTTTCCTGGATATGGACATGGGGATGTCATTGATAACGGGATCACATCATTAGGAGAATGATGTGATGGGCAAGACCCAAACCTAATCTGTAGCTTTTCTGGATGTCAAGTATCATTTCCTTAGACCATGAGATTGTGCAACTCCCGGATACCGTAGGAGTGCCTTGGGTGTGCCAAATGTCACAACGTAACTGGGTGACTATAAAGGTACATTACAGGTATCTCCGAAAGTGTCTGTTGGGTTGGCACGAATCGAGACTGGGATTTGTCACTCTGTATGACGGAGAGGTATCTCTGGGCCCACTCGGTAATGCATCATCATAATGAGCTCAATGTGATCAAGTGGTTGATCACGGGATCATGCATTACGGTACGAGTAAAGTGACTTGTCGGTATCGAGACTGAACAGGTATTGGGATACCGACGATCGAGTCTCGGGCAAGTAATGTACCGATTGACAAATGGAATTGAGTACGGGATTGATTAGGTCCTCGACATCGTGGTTCATCCGATGAGATCATCGAGGAGCATGTGGGAGCCAACATGGGTATCCAGATCCCGCTGTTGGTTATTGACCAGAGAGTCATCTCGGTCATGTCTGCTTGTCTCCCGAACCTGTAGGGTCTACACACTTAAGGTTCGGTGACACTAGGGTTGTATAGATATGAGTATTCAGTAATCTCAAAGTTGTTCGGAGTCCCGGATGAGATCCTGGATGTCATGAGGAGTTCCGGAATGGTCCGGAGGTGATGAATTATATATAGGAAGTGTTGTTTCGGCCATCGGGAAAGTTTCGGGGTCACCGGTATTGTACCGGGACCACCGGATGGGTCCCGGGAGTCCACTGGGTGGGGCCACCCATCCCGGAGGGCCCCATTGGCTGAAGTGGGGAGGGGAACCAGCCTTTAGTGGGCTGGTGCGCTCCCCCCCTTGGGCCCCCCATGCGCCTAGGGTTGGGAACCCTAGGGGAGGGGGCGCCTCCACTTGCCTTGGGGGCTACTCCACCCCCTTGGCCGCCGCCCCCCTAGGAGATCCCATCTCCTAGGGCCAGCGCACCCCCCTAGGGGGGCTATATAAAGGGGAGGAGGGAGGGTAGCCGCACCTCAAGCCTTGGCGCCTCCCTCTCCCCTGCTACACCTATCCCTCTCGCAGAAGCTCGGCGAAGCCCTGCTGCATTCACTGCTGCATCCACCACCACGCCGTCGTGCTGCTGGATCTTCATCAACCTCTCCTTCCCCCTTGCTGGATCAAGAAGGAGGAGACATCATCTACTCCATACGTGCGTTGAACGTGGAGGTGCCGTCCATTCGGCACTTGGTCATCGGTTCTTTGAATCACGGCGAGTACGACTCCATCATCCCCGTTCTCTTGAACGCTTCCGCTCGCGATCTACAAGGGTATGTAGATGCAATCTCCTCTCGTTGCTAGTTGACTCCATAGATTGATCTTGGTGAAACGTAGGAAATTTTTTTGTTTTCTGCAACGTTCCCCAACAGTACCATCAAAGTAAGGACCTCTACGGTGGTAATTTCCCTCGCTAGACGCCATACTCTCCTAGGTTGCAAAACCAAGGCTATGATCACCAAAGCTATCGAAATCAAGGCAAATGAAGACCAAAGCTCTGATACCACTTGTAGGATCAAAAGTAGGTCTAGAGGGGGGTGATTAGACTACTTGACCAAAAATAAAAATCTAGCCTTTTCCCAATTTTAAGTCTTGGCAGATTTTAGCAACTTAGCACAAGTCAAGCAATCAACCTACACATGCAATTCTCATAGTGTAGAAGCGGAAAGTAAAACATTGCATATGAAGGTAAAGGGAAGGGTTTGGAGAAGGCAAACATAATGTAGACACGGAGATTTTTGGTGTTGTTCCAATAGGTGGTGCTATCGTACGTCCATGTTGATGGAGACTTCAACCCACGAAGGGTAATGGCTGCACGAGTCCATGGAGGGCTCCACCAACGAAGGGTCCACGAAGAAGCAACCTTGTCTATCCCACCATGGCCATCGCCCACGAAGGACTTGGCTCACTCGGGTAGATCTTCACGAAGTAGGCGATCTCCTTGCCCTTACAAACTCCTTGGTTCAACTCCATAATCTTGTCGGAGGCTCCCAAGTGACACATAACCAATTTAGGAGACACCACTCTCCAGAAGGTAATAGATGGTGCAATGATGTTGAACTCCTTGCTCTTGTACTTAAAATGATAGTCTCCCCAACACTCAACTCTCTCTCACAGATTTGGCTATGGTGGAAAGCTGATTTGAGTGGAAGCAACTTGGGGAAGGCTAGAGATCAAGATTCTTGTGGTTGGATTGGAATGTTTTGGTCTCAACACATGAGTAGGTGGTCCTCTCTCATAAAATGAGTAGTGGAAGTCTAGGCACGTTCTGATGGCTCTCTCTCAAATGGAGAAGGGGGTGGAGGAGCCTCCACACAAAATCCAACCGTTACACACATTTGACCCAACTCGGTTAGACCAAATAGAAGAACTCAGTGAAATCGATTTTAGTTCAAAATGTGAACGTTAGGAATCTCGGTGGGACCGACATGATCAACTCGGTGGGACCGATGTGCTATGGCTAGGGCAAAACCTTATCTCGGTGTGACCGTTTGCATGAACTCGGTGAGACCAATTTCAACAATGAGTTAACAGAGAGTTGGTCGGGCAAACTCAGTGGGACCGGTCACTCATTTTGGTAAGACCGAAACATTACAAAGGGAAACAGAGAGTTTGCAACGCAAACTCGGTGGGACCGATCGCTCATTTTGGTATGACTGAAACGTTACGAAGGGAAACATAGAGTTTGCAGTGCCATCTCGGTGAGACCGAATTGTCTAGGGTTTCTGGCAGTGGCTATGTCAAAAGAACTCGGTGGCGCCGGATAGATCAAATCGGTGGGGCCGAGTTTGAATTTAGGTTTTGGACATATGTGGAAATGAGAAAGTGGCTGAGGGTTTTGGAGCAATATCGCTAAGCACTTTGAGCAAGTAGATCATTAAGCAACACCTCATCCCCTTTTAATAGTATTGGCTTTCCTATGGACTCAATGTGATCTTGAATCACTAAAATGAAAATGAAGAGTCTTGAGCCTTTGCCAATTGAAAGTGCGTTATATCGACTAGAGGGGGGGTGAATAGGCGATTTTTATGAAATTCTTCACTGAGGAATTTTCCGGTGAGGAAATTCCTTAGCGAAGAACTACTAGCAGCGGAATAAGTACTCAAAAGTAAACATAACAGAATACAAGCATAGTCATCATGATGAAATGAAGACAGGCACAGAGTACAGGAAGCGTAATCACATGATAACACAGGATGAAGATAAACAGACTGAAGAAATTGAACTGAGGAAATTGAGAAAGTCTTCAGTCAAAGTCTTCAAACACAGATATGAACAAACACACAACACAGCTATGAGGAAATGGAAGAGTTGAGGGAATAGAACCAGTAAGCTTGGTGAAGACAAAGATTTCGTAGACCAGTTCTAACTGTTGTCTCAGTTGTACGTCTGGTTGGAGCGACTGAGTATTTAAACTCGAGGACACACAGTCCCGGACACCCAGTCCTGAACACGCAGCTCAGGACACCCAGTCCTCACCATATTCTCCTTGAACTAAGGTCACACAGACCTCGTCCAATCACTTGTGGTAAGTCTTCAGGCGACTTTCAAACCTTCACAAACTCGGTCACTCGGCGATCCACAATTCCTCTTGGATGCTCTAGACCATGACGCCTAACCGTCTGGAAGAAGCACAGTCTCCAAAGGTAACAAGCGTCGGATCCACTCAGGATCAATCTCTTCAGTGATGCTCAATCACTTGGGGTTTGTAGGTGTTTGGGTTTTGGGTTTTTGGTTTTTCCTCACTTGATGATTTTCGCTCAAAGTCCTCAGAGGATGGGTTGCTCTCAAATGACAAGTGTCAGTTTCTCTCAGAGCAGCCAACCAGCTAGTGGTTGTAGGGGGCGGCTATTTATAGCCTAGGGAGCAGCCCGACATGATAAGACATAAATGCCCTTCAATGATATGACCGTTAGGTGGATAGATATTTTGGGACAGCTGGCGCATAGCACAGCAACGGTCGGAATTTTGAGTAGCAAAATCCTCAGGGCTATCATGTTCCTCACTGTGTAGGCAATCTGCACTGGCGAATTCCTAACTCCTCAGTCAGGACAAATTCCTCAGAGACCAGAAGAACTTCGTCTCTGTCACTGGAGAAATTGACTAAACTGTATGAGATTTCCAATGGCTTCACTCGAAGGGATTGGTAGGTGTAGGATTTTGAGTTGAGCATCACATGGAAATTTTTCCTTAGTATTTCCTTGACCCCCTTTAACAGTACGGTGTTTCCTATGACTCAAGAAAGAGAAAAACAAAACTATGAAAACGAAAGTCTTCAAGCTTCATATTCCTCGAATGAATACCAAGTCTTCACGGTCACACCATTTTCTTCACTTTCAAAGTCTTCATGAAAGTCTTCAGAAATACCAAAATCTTCAGTCGAAGATATTCATTTTTAGGGGTCGACTTTTCCTATAAATATGAAACTCCTCATAGACTTATAGACCTGTGTATACTCACAAACGCATTAGTCCCTTAACCTATAAGTCTTCAATACACCAAAATCACTAAGGGGCACTAGATGCACTTACAATCTCCCCCTTTTTGGTGATTGATGACAATATAGGTTAAGTTTTCAACGGGGATAAACATCTGAAGTGTAAATGCTGATATTGAGGAATTTAATTGCAAGATATAGAAGAACTCCCCCTGAAGATGTGCATAGTGAGGAATTTGCTTTTGAAGCAATGCACACTTGAAGAGTTGAATCATGGATATCTCCCCCTATATCTTGTAATTCATACACGCATTTAACATATAATATGAAGAATTTGAAATGCATGATGAAATATGGTGCCTGATGAAATTCAGCATGCGTGCAATAATATTAACGAGGAATAAGCATGCAGAATAGTGCATCAAAAGTATCAGAGCACAGTGCATCAAAAGTATCAAAGCACCATTGGGTTTAAGATTACAACTCGATCCAATAAAGTTTCAGAAGAACGAGAGTTGTAACTTAGCAAAAAAACGCCCATATCGTAGACCCGCTTGAAGACTAACTCATATTTCTCCCCCTTTGTCATCGAATGACCAAAAGGATCGAAAATGAGGACTAACGCCTCTGAAGATAATCATGTTGATGAAGGAGCGCTAGTGTTGTTGGGGTCATTTGTTGATGTAGGGCCTGCCGCAGTGTCGTCCAAATCTTCATGTTCATCAGTGTCGTGCGATGAAGAATATGAGCTGGCCACCAGAGAAGGAACCTTGACCTTCTTGAATTTCTTCGGTGGAGGTGCAGATCAGTCAAAATCTTCATTGAGACCCATGTTCTTCAGATCTTCTTCACCATACAGATGTGACAGGATTGCCCAGGTGCGACCGAAGACTTGATGGAGGTAGTAGTGGTTTTTCTTCACTGCATTGTGTGTGGCAGTCATGTTGTGAAGAAGTGAACCAAATTGACGCTTAACCCATTTGTGATTTCGATCCACCTTCTGGTGAAGACTAAGCAGAAGTTCACGGTCAGTCATCATGCACGGAGCAGTGGCTTGAGGAGTGGACTTGGGTGCATTAGCAGAGTCATGTGTGGCAGAGTCATCATTGGTGGAATAAGAAGCAGCTTTGCGAAACTGACCATCCAATGGATGAATGCCCTCATCTATTACAGCTGGTGCCTTGCCCTTTCCATCAACTGAGGAATATGTCTGCTTGAGGACTTCAATGGGGGGCAAGTAGCTGAGGTGATTCTGGAAATCAGCTTTGTAGTTGAGTGAAGACCTTGTCCTGAGGAATCTCACGATCCAAGGTGCATAAGGCTTCAGCTCAAACGGAGACAGTGCAACATTGGCCATAGTCCTCATGAAGAAATCGTGATAATTGACAGGAATGCCATGAACTATGTTGAATACCAGATTCTTCATGATGCCAACAATTTCCTCATCAGATGAGTCGTGGCCTTTGACGGGACTGATTGTCCTCGTAAGAATACGATAGACAGTTCTGGGCACGTACATCAATTCCTTCACGAGGAATTTGGTTCTTGGTGCCTGACTTGGTTTCAAAGGTTTCATCAGCACCTGCATGTAATGATGTGTGAGCTCAGGTTCACTGTAGATGCAGCGAGCTTCTTCAAGGGGAGGACTGAGTGGTAGAGCACGAAGCAATTCAGAGGCTGGTGTGGTGTAGTGAGTGTTTTCAGACATCCAGTCCAGCACCCATGAATTCACATCTTCAGCATCTCCGGTGATGTGCAGCATTGCATAGAATTGAAGAATTAGTTCTTCATTCCAATCGCAGAGGTCAGAGAAAAAGTTGAGCAGTCCGGCGTCGCGAAGAACACTGAGGACTGGTGTGAAGCACGACAGAGATTCCATATCCACGTGAGGAATATGCTCATGGTAGAAGATCTTCTCCTTGTTGAACAGCACTGAGGAATAGAAATTGGCTTGACTAGCAGTCCAGAAACGCCTCTTCCTAATGCGAGCAGAGTTATATGGGTTGTAATCTTCAAAGAATACGTGCTCGCCGAAGAAATCACCAGCCTTGAACTTTTGCTTGCGTGAGAATGGATCCTTTGGCTTCGGCACAGGAGTGTCAGTGAGTTGCATCACAACCTCAGGAATCTCAATCGCAGGTTCTTCAGGCTGAGGAATTTCTGGTTCCTCCTCAGTGGCAGTTTGCGTCGTTGGTTGTTCAGCAGCAGCAGTTTCTTCAGCACTAGTGGCTGGAATTTCATCATGGACAGATGCATTGGGATGAGTTTCTTCAGAGCCCATGTCTACAGTTTGTGTGGGGGACTGAGGAATTTGCTGTAGAGGGGTAAACATTGGTGAGTTTGGATGCTGACTTTCCCGGAATTCATCACTGATTACGGGTGTGGAGCAACCAATGTCCACATCTTCATCTTCCATTTCTTCAATGCCAGCCTCTTCAGCTGTGAACTGAGGCATAGGCAAGGAGATGATAGGTGTTGAAGGGATCGCATCCACTTCAATTTCTTCATCCAATGATTCAGACGAAGCAGCAGAAGGAGTTTCTTCATCAGATCCGCTAGGGATCACATATTCTTCATCAAAAGGAACAAGGTCCTTTGATGGCCTGGTTGAGATGGGAACAGCATCAATTGGATTTGCAAATGAGCTTGTCATAGGCTTCATTTTCTTCGGAGCTGAAGAATCTGAAGCAGC
This sequence comes from Triticum aestivum, assembly GCF_018294505.1. Lineage (NCBI taxonomy): Eukaryota > Viridiplantae > Streptophyta > Magnoliopsida > Poales > Poaceae > Triticum > Triticum aestivum. The sequence continues at coordinate 593,382,361 of NC_057797.1, forward strand.
TGATGCTTTCCTTTTCTTCACTGCAGCACGCTCTGCAGCCTTGGTCTTCTTCACATCTGATGCAGATGGAAGGATTGGAGTTGAAGTTGGTGCAGGAGCAGCTGAGGAATCTGGTTGATTTTCTTCACGCACAACTGATGCAGTTGCCCTGAGTTCTTCGGTTTCTTCAGGCACACCACTAGTGGGTGCCCTGGCACTTTCTTCAGCGGCTGGAATGCAGTCATGAGCCCTGAAACTCACATTATCTTCAGCAGCCTGATTGTCATCAGCGGTGCTGGCATTTTCTTCAGTAGGCTGAACCGATGCTTCAGCGTGAGGAATTTCTTATTGTGTTGGGGCTGCAACATTGGAAGTGAAGTTATCCGCAAGTTTCACAAAATGAACCTTGGCTCCAAGCCAATCAGCATGATATGCATCAAAGTCATCACTGAGTTTCTTAATCTCAGTCTGAATAGTGACAAGTTCTTCAGTTGTCATAGAGATAACATTTTTCTTCAGATAGCGCTCTTTCTTGTACTACGCTTTCTTGATCTGCCTGACCTTCTCAAATTTCCACTTTTCTTCTTGAATGAAGTGGGTCAGCATGTGACTCTGGCCAGGAGTCAGCTTGAAGTCAGGCAAGGGAGTGTTAGGGTCCTTGTGCCAATCATCAATGTAGTCGAGGATCAGCTTGGGATCCAAAAGCAGTGGCACCTCTGATCCTTTGGCTCTACCGGCCCTGACTTGCCTGTCTCTAATGATTTCTACAAGTTCATCATCATCAACTTTGTCTTCATCAGACGGCACTTGGAAAGCGACTTGCTTCTTTTGAGGACTTGGGAGAGGACCTCGTCCAGCAGTGGCCTTTGTCTTCAGCAGTGAGGGGCCAGCTGAGGAACTTGGTGCAGCTGAGGAACTAGCTGAGACACCTGAGGCAATGGAGATGCCGGCAGTCCTTTGGCACGAGGCGAGATGCACAAGTGCTGAGGATTTAGGCGGAACAACTGAAGGCTTTGGCGGAGGAGCTGAGGACTTTGGAGGAACAGGAGCAGCATGAGGAATTGGTCGTGAGGGCTTTGATGATTTTGGCCGTGAGAGCATTGCTGAGGAACTTGGCCTGCGCGCAGGCTTCTTAGACATAGCCTTCTTTGGCTTGACAGCAGAGGCCTTAGTAGAGGCAGCAGCAGCAGCAGAGTCTTCATTGAATTTCCTCACTGCTTCCCTGGCTTGCTTAGCCAGCTTGGCTTGGCGCTTGGCCCATTCATTAGGATAGTCCTCACCGCGCTTGAGGCTGGTGGGATCTGCTATTTGGCCAGGTGCCAATGGAGCTCTTGGGCATGGAGGATTGAGTGCGAATTTCTTCATGTACTTAGGAGTGACATATCTGTACTCCCTCCATTCTCTTGCCCATCTTCTCTCTATCCTCTGTTTGCGCACTTTGCGCTCATTCTTGGTTTCCTCAGTAGGTGTGCAGTACCCAGCATATATGTCATCAGGGATCTCAAATGATGTATTTACCTCAGGCCTCTTTCCTCCCTTCTGTGGCTTCTTACCATCAGCCATTTTCTTCAGTTGAGGAATTTGAACAATTGAATTCTCTGAAGAAGTATGCAACTTTTCTTTGAGGAACACTGCAAATGAGTTAAGTTGATGAGAACCTAGTGATTCAGCAGCTGACATGTGTACCTGTGAATAGAGTATAGTTGCGAGGAATTTGGAGAGGTCATATGCGTTCTCAGAAGGTTTTTCAAAAAGAACAAGTTTGAGAAATTTGACCAGATGAGTCTTGAAGAATTTCGCTAAGCTTTCTTTGTCTTAGGTTCCAGAGATGTGTAGATTAAAAATCCACACATTTGAGGAATCTTGAAGAAAATCATGGCTTAGAGAAACGAATCAAGAACGAATAATATGTGAGGTGTTTTAGTGTGTGACTCTATGAAGAAAAACACCTTTGAAGATTTTGGAGATAATCATTCAAATCAACGAGGGTAGTAAAAGTGACTTTTAATTATCCTGGACGAAGAACACGACGAACTGGAGTGAGGACATGTGAAGTTCGTCTGTGCAGATCTTCCATGCCCTAACTTGGCGGAGGAAGACGGCTACGGCGGCGGCGGAGTGAAGATGTCCGCGGTCGGCGCGAGTACGTTGGCGACGAGGTCGAGGCAGTGAAGCTCTTCCTCACCGGCAGCGATGAAGTAGCGGCGGCGCTAGGGTTTGAGAAGCTCGAGCTGGAGTAAAAGAAGTGAGGAAGGGAAGGCGGGGTATTTATAGCCACGGTGAAAAACTGCTCGCCCGAAGAAATTGGACGAACGTGCCCCTGACCCTTCTCATTCGCATGACATATGTCACCCACGCAGTGAGAGGCGGAGATCGTGTTAGATCGTGGGTGAGTGGATAAGTGTATCGTGGGATGCGGAACGGTTTGAGCGGAAAAGCCGAAAATTTCGATAAGATAGGTTTTAAAGTTCCATTCGCAATTTCTTCAACTGACAAGGACACAGTGAAGATTTTGAACGAGTTTCAAATAGAACGCACATGAAGAATTTGTGAACAGATTGGGTTGAGTATAGCATAGAGGGGAAGGGTCCGATCACATTCACTTAGCAGAAAACCAGCTTGAAGAAATAGCAATAAGTGAATGATGTAGAGGACATAAACTCATATATATATATATAGCCAATAAATAAAAACGACGGGACAAGTGAAGACAATGCAAAGTTGAAGAATATGAATAATTGGGGAATTTCAACTTTTGGTGGTGGCGTGACCCACCGTATAAGAATGATGATTTCAGACACGGCATACAATTATCGTAGGGTTCTGAGAATCAAATTCTTCGTTAATTTCTTCACACTAAGAGTGTTATTCTTCATTGATTGAAGAAAAATGTTTCTTCATGTGTTGCACATCTAAGTCATCAATTTTGCATAAGTGTTAGGATGAGTGTCCTTTTCAAAGAACATTCGAAGATTCTAGGATATTTAGCTCACACCGCAACTTGCTAAATCTCTTCTCATCCAAGGGCTTTGTGAAGATATTCGGCTAGCTGTTCTTCAGTCTTCACATGCTCAATAGAAATGTCGCCCTTCAACACATGATCACAAAGAAAATGATGACGAATCTGAATGTGCTTTGTCTTCGAGTGCTGAACTGGGTTGTGAGCAATCTTGATGGCACTCTCATTATCACAGAACAGAGGCACATTCTTCATGTTGACGCCGTAGTCCTTGAGAGTTTGCTTCATCCATAGCAATTGGGCACAGCAAGAACTAACGGTAATGTACTCAGCTTCAGCAGTAGATAGTGATACGCAGTTCTGTTTATTCGAGGACCAACAGACCAAAGATCGTCCAAGGAAATGACATGTACCAGATGTTGACTTGCGATCCACACGATCACCAACATAGTCAGAGTCAGAATATCCAACAAGATCAAAAGCCGAGCCATTGGGGTACCATAATCCAAGTGTTGGTGTGTGAGCTAGATATCGAAGAATATGCTTCACAGCCTTATGGTGTGATTCCTTCGGTGTAGCTTGAAATCGGGCACACATGCAAACACTAAGCATTATATCTAGCCTAGATGCACATAAGTACAATAAGGAGCCTATCATGGAGCGGTATACCTTATGATCGAAGTCAATACCGTTTTCATCAGTGCACAGATGGCCATTTGTGGGCATAGGAATTTTGACGCCTTTGCAATCTTGCATGCCGAATTTCCTCAGTACATCCTTGAGGTATTTCTCCTGAGAGATGAATATGCGATTGTGTTGTTGACGAATTTGAAGACCTAAGAAGAATTTCAACTCTCCCATCCTAGACATTTGATATTCTTCACTCATCATATAGGCAAATTCATCACTATAACGTTGGTCAGTACATCCAAAGATAATATCATCAACATATACTTGGCACACAAACAATTCACCATCATAAGATTTAGTGAAAAGAGTAGGGTCGAGTGAACCGGGTTTGAAGCCTTTCTTCATGAAGAGTTCCTTCAAGGTATCATACCAAGCCCATGGGGCCTGCTTGAGGCCATAGAGGGCCTTATTGAGTCTGAAGACTTTGTCAGGATTCTTTGGATATTCAAAACCTGGGGGTTGAGCAACATATACTTCTTCCTCAAGCTTACCATTGAGGAATGCACTTTTCACATCCATTTGATATAAAGTGATATCATGATGGTTAGCATAAGCAAGTAATATGGGAATAGCCTCAAGTCTAGCAACAGGTGCAAAAGTTTCATCGAAATCAATTCCTTCAACCTGTGTGTAGCCTTGAGCTACAAGTCATGCCTTATTCCTCACCACAAGCCCATTTTCATCTTGCTTGTTGCAGTAGATCCACTTTGTGCCGATGATATTGTGCTTGCGAGGATCTGGACGTTTGACCAGTTCCCAGACATTGTTGAGCTCGAACTGATGTAATTCTTCTTGCATGGCCTGAATCCATTCAGGCTCCAAAAATGCTTCATCTACCTTAGTGGGCTCTGTAATAGAGACAAAAGCATACTGCCCACAAAAGTTAGACAAATGTGAAGCTTTTGAGCGTGTGAGAGGACCTGGCGCTTTGATGTCATTGATGATCTTTTCAACTTGCACTTCTTTTACAATGCGAGGATGAGCTGGTTGTCGTTGAAGAGTTTGATCAACATTTTCTTCAGCACCATTTTCTTCAGCATTTTCTTCAGGTGCATTAGCTCGACGTTCTTCATGTTCCGGAATGAATTCTTCAGCAGATTCTTCAGTAGGAATGACATCCTCAGTAGCCTTGAACTTGATAGTTTCCTCAGGTGTTGGTTCATCTATCATAGTAGGTAGGTGCTCTCTTTGCGAGCCATTAGTTTCATCGAACCGCACATCTACAGTTTCAACAACTTTGTGAAGAACGTTGTTGAAGACTCTGTAGGTGTGTGAGTCCTTTCCGTAACCAAGCATAAAACCTTCATGTGCTTTCGGTGCAAATTTTGAGTTGTGATGAGGATCTCTAATCCAACATTTAGCACCGAAGACTTTGAAATAACTTACATTGGGTTTCTTATCAGTGAGGAGTTCATAGGCAGTCTTTTTGAAGAATTTGTGAAGATATACTCTGTTGGTGATGTGGCACACAGTATCAATTGCCTCAGTCCAGAAACGACGAGGCGTTTTGTATTCATCAAGCATAGTGCGAGCCATCTCAGCAAGAGTCTTGTTCTTGCGCTCCACGACGCCATTCTGCTGAGGAGTGTAAGGAGCAGATAACTCATGAGTAATACCAAGTTCATCAAGATAGTCATCGAGACCAGAATTCTTGAACTCAGTGCCATTATCACTTCTGATGTGCTTGATCTTCACACCAAAGTTGGTTGAAGCCCTCGAGGAAAATCGTTTGAAGACTTCCTGCACTTCATGTTTGTACGTAACAAGGTGTACCCATGTGTAGCGAGAATAATCATCAACAATAACAAAGCCATATTGAGATGCTTCATTTAAAATAGCAGAATAATGATTAGGACCAAGGAGATCCATGTGAAGCAATTCAAACGGGCGAGTGGTGGTCATGATAGTCTTCGCTGGATACTTGGCCTTCGTCATCTTCCCAGCTTTACAGGCTCCGCACAGGTGATCCTTGAGGAATTTGACATTCTCGATGCCAGTGACATGCTTCTTCTTCGCAAGCATGTGCAAATTCCTCATGCCTGCATGACCAAGTCGTCGATGCCAGAGCCAGCCTTCTGAAGCTTTTGCAAGTAAGCACATGGCTGGTTGTGGTCCTGTAGAGAAATCAACAATATACAGGTCTCCTCTCCTAAAGCCTTTGAAGACTTTGGAATTGTCAGCTTCCATAACTACAACACAACGGTACTTGCCAAAGACAACAACCATATCAAGATCACAAAGCATTGAGACAGACATAAGGTTGTATCCTAAGGACTCAACAAGCATGACTTTGTCCATGTGGCGATCCTTTGTAATCGCAACCTTACCTAGACCCAATACCTGACTTTTGCCTTTGTTAGCAAAGATGATATGCTTCAGATGCGATGGAGATAATGGAGCATCCATCAATAGATTCTTGTCACCAGTCATGTGGTTTGTACATCCACTATCGAGGACCCACTCAGTGGCTTTGGGTTGATCATCCTGCAGATGAATTAGTGCAACTTACAAACTCATATACTTCATCAGTGAAGAATATGATATCAATTCATCAGATCAATTTCATCAAGTAAAAGAACTAATAACGCAATATGAGGATGTGATAAATGAAAGTTCATTTCTTCATGGTTAGCCTGCGTCCTTTTAGGCATTGCTCAGGTCTCCAGCAAAGTCTTCAGACGATTACGTGCATCCGGAGACCTGACCCTGCAGAAGAGATTAGTTCTTCTTCACCACCCACATCTGAAGGGGTGGCAAAGAGTTCATCATTCTGCGAGCTCCATATGAGAAGGATGGCATAGAAGCCAGTCCATTTCGTTTCACATAAGAGGGGTTAGTAAGCATAAGAGTAAGCAGAGAAATTCTTCGAGGACTTATGGACATAATGATTTGAAGAATAATGCACATATCCATAATCCTTAGATCTTCCCTATGAAACAGACGGGTTAGCATGATGATGTTCATATGAGGACTTTGATCCATATGAGGAATTTGATCTGGGGTTCCTATTCTTCACAGGTGGCATCATGATGACATTCACCTGAAGATTTTCAAGGCATCTTTTGGGAACCCAGATTTTCTTCATAGGGGAGCCGTTCCTGCAGTTAGTGCCAACATATCTAGCAAATACTTCACCATTCTGATTTTTGAATAGTTTATAGTTGGAGTCAATTGACTCATCATCAGAATGAGGAGATTCACATGCAAATCCAGATAAGTTAGATGGATCAACTGGAGGTCCCTTTGCAGCAACCCATGTAGTTTTGGGGTACTGCTCAGGCTTCCAATATGTACCATCAGCATTGAGTTTCCTCTCAAAGGCGATACCCTCTTTCCTAGGGTTCCTGTTGAGGATCTGCTTTTTAAGCACATCACAAAGAGCCTGATGCCCTTTGAGGCTTTTGTACATGCCTGTCGTGTACAATTTCTTCAGCCCTGCATCGTTAGTGATACTAGCAATGTCCTCACACGAGGAATTACTGATAGCAGAGGCATGTGAAGAATTTCAAACATTAGCAGCATTTGAACATTCAGGTGAAGAATTAGCAGATTCACGTTCAATGCACTTCAAGCATGGAGGAACAAATTCTTCCTGAGAACCGCTGATTTGTTGAGCAAGTAATGAATCGCGCTCCTTCTGAAGATCTTCATAACTCACTCTTACCTTTTCAAGATCTTGCTTTCTTTGAAGAAATTCATAAGAAAGCTTCTCATGATCCGATAAGAGAGTGTTATGATGACTTTGAAGTTTGTCAAGCTTGGACTGAAGTCTCTGAAGATTTTCAGTCAAAGTTTCAGTGTGATCCATTTCTTCACCCAACATATCATCACTTTTATTTAGCATGTTTTGAACCTTTTCTAAAGCCCTTTGTTGTTTTATAGCAATCTTAGCAAGTTTAGAATAGCTGGGCTTAAGGTTTTCATCAGATTCATTCTCACTTGATTCAGAGGAGGTATATATGAGTACCTTGGCACCCTTTGCCATGAAGCAATAGGTGGGAGCGTAGTCATCATCGCTTTCATCGGCCTTGTTGGTGAGGTCATTTTCTTCAGTGTTGAAGATAGACTTGCTGACAAATGCAGTAGCGAGAGCTAGGCTCGCCACTCCGGATTCGGACTCCTCAGATGTCTCCTCTTCCTCATTTTCTTCAGATTCAGCCTCAGAGTCCATTTCCTTGCCAATGAATGCCCTAGCCTTCTTGGAGCTGCTCTTCTTGTGATATGTAGACTTTGAGGATTTCGATGATGAAGATTTTGTGGATTTCTTCTTTTTCTTCGCATCATCAGAACTGTAATCCTTGTATTTCTTCTTCTTTGATTCCTTTTCCCACTGAGGACAATCTTGAATGAAATGTCCAGGTTTCTTGCACTTGTGACAGAGCCTCTTCTTGTAGTCACTGGGTGAGGAATCATTGCTCCTTGAGGATCTTCCAAGGCGACCACGTCTTGAGAACTTTTGAAGCTTCTTCATGAGCAGAGCCAGATCATGGCTCGGTTCTTCAGGATCACCAAGGCTGCTACCAGAGTCTTCATCTTCGGACTCAGATACTGCCTTGGCCTTCAGTGCACGTGTTTCCAAAGCTTGAACCATATAGATCTCTCTTTTCAGCAAGTTGGAACTCATGAGTATTTAGCCTCTCGAGAATATCAGCAGGATCAAGTGACTTGTAATCAGCACGTTCTTGTATCATCAATGCCAGAGTGTCAAATGAGGAATCAAGCGATCTCAGCAATTTCTTCACTACCTCATGGTCGGTGATGTCAGTGGCACCAAGTGCTTGAAGCTCATTTAAGATGTCAGTGAGGCGATCGAAGGTTTGTTAAACATTTTCATTGTCGAGTCTTTTGAAGCGATTGAAGAGATTGCGAAGAACATCAACTCGAGAGTCACGCTGAGTTGAGACTCCTTCATTCACTTTGGACAACCTATCCCAGATAAGCTTTGCTGTCTCCAAAGCACTCACTCTGCCATACTATCCTTTGCTCAGATGGCTGTTAGGGAACGTAGTAATTTCAAAAAAATTCCTACGCACATGCAAGATCATGGTGATGCATAGCAACGAGGGGAGAGTGTGATCTACGTACCCTTGTAGACCGACAGCGGAAGCGTTATGACAACGCGGTTGATGTAGTCGTACGTCTTCATGGCCTGACCGATCAAGCACCGAAACTACGGCACCTCCGAGTTCTAGCACACGTTCAGCTCGATGATGATCCCCAGACTCCGATCCAGCAAAGTGTCGGGGAAGAGTTCCGTCAGCACGACGGCGTGGTGACGATCTTGATGTACTACCATCGTAGGGCTTCGCCTAAGCACCGCTACAATATTATCGAGGATTATGGTGGAAGGGGGCACCGCACACGGCTAAGAGAACGATCATGAAGATCAACTTGTGTGTCTAGGGGTTCCCCCTGCCCCCATATATAAAGGAGCAAGGGGAGGAGGCCAGCCGGCCCCTATGGCGCACCAAGGAGGAGTCCTCCTCCTAGTAGGAGTAGGACTCCTACTAGGAGGGGGAAAGAAGTGGGGAGGGAGAAGGAAAGGGGGGCGCCGCTCCCCCTCTCCTAGTCCAATTTGGACCAGGGGGGAGGAGGCGCGCGGCCCACCTTTGGCTGCCCCTCTCTCTCTCCACTAAGGCCCATATGGCCCATTACTTCTCCCGGGGGGGGTTCCGGTAACCCTCCGGCTCTCCGGTTTTCTCCGAAATCACCCGGAACACTTCCGGTGTCCGAATATAGCCGTCCAATATATCAATCTTTATGTCTCGACCATTTCGAGACTCCTCGTCATGTCCGTGATCACATCCAGGACTCCGAACTAACTTCAGTACATCAAAACTCATAAACTCATAATATAACTGTCATCGAAACCTTAAGTGTGCGGACCCTATGGGTTCGAGAACAATGTAGACATGACCGAGACATGTCTCCGGTCAATAACCAATAGCGGAACCTGGATGCTCATATTAGCTCCTACATATTCTACGAAGATCTTTATCGGTCAGACCGCATAACAACATACGTTGTTCCCTTTGTCATCGGTATGTTACTTGCCCGAGATTCGATCGTCGGTATCTCAATACCTAGTTCAATCTCGTTACCGGCAAGTCTCTTTACTCGTTCCGTAATACATCATCTCGCAACTAACTCATTAGTTGCAATGCTTGCAAGGCTTATGTGATGTGCATTACCGAGAGGGCCCAGAGATACCTCTCCGACGATCGGAGTGACAAATCCTAATCTCGAAATACACCAACCCAACATGTACCTTTGGAGACACCTGTAGAGCTCCTTTATAATCACCCAGTTACGTTGTGACGTTTGGTAGCACACAAAGTGTTCCTCCGGCAAATGGGAGTTGCATAATCTCATAGTCATAGGAACATGTATAAGTCATGAAGAAAGCAATAGCAACATACTAAACGATCAAGTGCTAAGCTAATGGAATGGGTCAAGTCAATCACATCATTCTCCTAATGATGTGATCCCGTTAATCAAATAACAACTCTTTGTCTATGGTTAGGAAACATAACCATCTTTGATTAATGAGCTAGTCAAGTAGAGGCATACTAGTGACACTCTGTTTGTCTATGTATTCACACATGTATTATGTTTCCGGTTAATACAATTCTAACATGAATAATAAACATTTATCATGAAATAAGGAAATAAATAATAACTTTATTATTGCCTCTAGGGCATATTTCCTTCAGTCTCCCACTTGCACTAGAGTCAATAATCTAGTTCACATTGTTATGTGATTTAACACCAATAGTTCACATCATCATGTGATTAACACCCAAAGGGTTTACTAGAGTCAATAATCTAGTTCACATCGCTATGTGATTAACACCCAAAGAGTACTAAGGTGTGATCATGTTTTGCTTGTGAGAGAAGTTTAGTCAACGGGTCTGCCACATTCAGATTCGTATGTATTTTGCAAATTTCTATGTCAACAATGCTCTGCACGGAGCTACTCTAGCTAATTTCTCCCACTTTCAATATGTATCCAGATTAAGACTTAGAGTCATCTGGATCAGTGTCAAAACTTGCATCGACGTAACCCTTTACGATGAACCTTTTTGTCATGTCCATAATCGAGAAACATATCCTTATTCCACTAAGGATAATTTTGACCAATGTCCAGTGATCTACTCCTAGATCACTATTGTACTCCCTTGCCAAACTCAGGGCAGGGTATACAATAGGTCTGGTACACAGCATGGCATACTTTATAGAACCTATGGCTAAGGCATAGGGAATGACTTCCATTCTCTCTCCATCTTCTGTCGTGGTCGGGTTTTGAGTCTTACTCAACTTCACACCTTGTAACACAGGCAAGAACTTCTTCTTTGACTGTTCCATTTTGAACTACTTCAAAATCTTGTCAAGGTATGCACTTATTGAAAAACTTATCAAGCATCTTGATCTATCTCTATAGATCTTGATGCTCAATATGTAAGCAGCTTCACCGAGGTCTTTCTTTGAAAAACTTCTTTCAAACACTCCTTTATGCTTTGCAGAATAATTATATATTATTTCCGATCAATAATATGCCATTCACATATACTTTTCGGAAATGTTGTAGTGCTCCCACTCACTTTCTTGTAAATACAGGCTTCACCACAAGTCTGTATAAAACTATATACTTTGATCATCTCATCAAAGCATATATTCCAACTCCGAGATGCTTGCACCAGTCCACAGATGGATTGCTGGAGCTTGCATATTTTGTTAACACTTTTAGGATTGACAAAACCTTCTGGTTGCATCATATACAACTCTTCTTTAAGAAATCCATTAAGGAATGCAACTTTGTTTATCCATTTGCCAGATTTCATAAAATGCGGCAATTGCTAACATGATTCGGACAGACTTAAGCATAGATACGAGTGAGAAACTCTCATTGTAGTCAACATCTTGAACTTGTCGAAAACCTTTTTGAGACAATTCTAGCTTTGTAGATAGTAACACTACTATCAGCGTCCGTCTTCCTCTTGAAGATCCATTTATTTTCAATTGCTTACCGATCAACGGGCAAGTCAACCAAAGTCCATACTTTGTTTTCATACATGGATCCCATCTCAGATTTCATGGCTTCAAGCCATTTTGCGGAATCTAGGCTCACCATCGCTTCTTCATAGTTCGTAGGTTCATCATGATCTAGTAGCATGATTTCCAGAACAGGATTACTGTACCACTCTGGTGCAGATCTTACTCTGGTTGATCTACGAGGTTCAGTAATAACTTGATCTGAAGTTTCATGATTTTCATCATTAACTTCCTCACTAATTGGTGTAGGTGTCACAGAAACCGTTTTCTGTGATGAACTACTTTCCAATAAGGGAGCAGGTACAGTTACCTCCTCAAGTTCTACTTTCCTCCCACTCACTTCTTTCGAGAGAAACTCCTTCTCTAGAAAGGATCCATTCTAAGCAATGAATAACTTGCCTTCGGATCTGTGATAGAAGGTGTACCCAACTGTCTCCTCTGGGTATCCTATGAAGACACATTTCTCCGATTTGGGTTTGAGCTTATCAGGATGAAAACTTTTTCACATAAGCATCACAACCCCAAATTTTAAGAAACGACAACGTTGGTTTCTTGTTAAACCACAGTTCATATAGTGTCGTCTCAACGGATTTAGATGGTGCCCTATTTAACGTGAATGCAGCTGTCTCTAATGCATAACCCCAAAACGATAGTGGTAAATCGGTAAGAAACATCATAGATTGCACTATATCCAATAAAGTACGGTTATGACGTTCGGACACACTATTATGCTGTGGTGTTCCAGGTGGCATGAGTTTGTGAAACTATTCCACATTGTTTTAATTGAAGACCAAACTCATAACTCAAATATTCGTCTCTGCGATTAGATCGTAGAAACTTTATTTTCTTGTCATGATAATTTTCCACTTCACTCTGAAATTCTTTGAACTTTTCAAATGTTTCAGACTTATGTTTCATCAACTAGATATACCCATATCTGCTCAAATCATCTGTGAAGGTCGGAAAATAATGATACCCGCCGCGAGCCTTAACACTCATCGGATCGCATACATCAGTATGTATTATTTCCAATAAGTCAGTTGCTCGCTCCATTGTTCCGGAGAACGGAGTCTTAGTCATCTTGCCCATGAGGCATGGTTCGCAAGCATCAAGTGATTCATAATCAAGTGATTCCAAAATCCCATCAGCATGGAGTTTCTTCATGCGCTTTACACCAATATGACCTAAACGGCAGTGCCACAAATAAGTTGCACTATCATTATTAACTTTGCATCTTTTGGTTTCAATATTATGAATATGTGTGTCACTACGATCGAGATCCGACGAACCATTTTCATTGGGTGTATGACCATAGAAGGTTTTATTCATGTAAACAAAACAACAATTTATTCTCTTACTTAAATGAATAACCGTATTGCAATAAACATGATCAAATCATATTCATGCTCAACGCAAACACCAAATAACACTTATTTGGGTTCAACACTAATCCCGAAAGTATAGGGAGTGTTCGATGATGATCATATCAATCTTGGAACCACTTCCAACACACATCGTCACTTCACCCTTAACTAGTCTCTGTTCATTCTGCAACTCCCGTTTCGAGTTACTACTCTTAGCAACTGAACCAGTATCAAATACCAAGGGGTTGCTACGAACACTAGTAAAGTACACATCAGTAATCTGTATATCAAATATACCTTTGTTTATTTTGCCATCCTTCTTATCCGCCAAATACTTGGGGCAGTTCTACTTCCAGTGACCAGTCCCTTTGCAGTAGAAGCACTTAGTCTCAGGCTTAGGACCAGACTTGGGCTTCTTCACTTGAGCAGCAACTTGCTTGCCGTTCTTCTTGAAGTTCCCCTTCTTCCCTTTGCCCTTTTCTTGAAACTAGTGGTTTTGTCAACCATCAACACTTGATGTTTTTCTTGATTTCTACCTTTGTCGATTTCAGCATCACGAAAAGCTTGGGAATCATTTCTGTTATCCCTTGCATATTATAGTTCATCACGAAGTTCTACTAACTTGGTGATGGTGACTAGAGAATTCTGTCAATCACTATCTTATCTGGAAGATTAACTTCCACTTGATTCAAGCGATTGTAGTACCCAGACAATCTGAGCACATGCTCACTAGTTGAGCGATTCTCCTCCATCTTTTAGCTATAGAACTTGTTGGAGACTTCATATCTCTCAACTCGGGTATTTGCTTGAAATATTAACTTCAACTCCTGGAACATCTCATATGGTCCATGACGTTCAAAACGTCTTTGAAGTCCCGATTCTAAGCCGTTAAGCATGGTGCACTAAACTATCAAGTAGTCATCATATCGAGCTAGCCAAACGTTCCTAACGTATGCATCTGCTCCTGCAATAGGTCTGTCACCTAGCGGTGCATCAAGGACATAATTCTTCTGTGCAGCAATGAGGATAAACCTCAGATCACGGGTCCAATCCGCATCATTGCTACTAATATCTTTCAACACAATTTTCTCTAGGAACATATCAAAATAAAACAGGGGAGCTAAACGCGAGCTATTGATCTACAACATAGATATGCTAATACTACCAAGACTAAGTTCATGATAAATTAAAGTTAAATTAATCATATTACTTAAGAACTCCCACTTAGAAAGACATCCCTCTAATCTTCTAAGTGATCACGTGATCCAAATCAACTAAACCATGTCCGATCATCACGTGAGATGGAGTAGTTTCAATGGTGAACATCACTATGTTGATCATATCTACTATATGATTCACGCTCGACCTTTCGGTCTCCGTGTTCTGAGGCCATATCTGTATATGCTTGGCTCGTCAAGTATAACCTGAGTATTCCGCATGTGCAACTGTTTTGCACCCGTTGTATTTAAACGAAGAGCCTATCACACCCGATCATCACGTGGTGTCTCGGCACGAAGAACTTTCACAACGGTGCATACTCAGGGAGAACACTTCTTGATAATTAGTGAGAGATCATCTTAAAATGCTACCGTCAATCAAAGCAAGATAAGATGCATAAAAGATAAACATCACATGCAATCAATATAAGTGATATGATATGGCCATCATCATCTTGTGCTTGTGATCTCCATCTTCGAAGCACCGTCGTGATCACCATCGTCACCAGCGCGACACCTTGCTCACCATCGTAGCATCGTTGTCGTCTCGCCAATCTTATGCTTCCACCACTATCGCTACCGTTTAGTGATAAAGTAAAGCATTACAGCGCAATTGCATTGCATACAATAAAGCGACAACCATATGGCTCCTGCCATTTGCCGATAACTTGGTTACAAAACATGATCATCTCATACAATAAAATTTAGCATCATGTCTTCACCATATCACATCACAACATGCCCTGCAAAAACAAGTTAGACGTCCTCTACTTTGTTGTTGCAAGTTTTACGTGGCTGCTACGGGCTTAAGCAAGAACCAATCTCACCTACGCATCAAAACCACAACGATAGTTTGTCAAGTTGGTGTTGTTTTAACCTTCGCAAGGACCGGGCGTAGCCACACTCGGTTCAACTAAAGTTGGAGAAACTGTCACCCGCTAGCCACCTTTGTGCAAAGCACGTCGGGAGAACCAGTCTCGCGTAAGCGTACCCGTAATGTCGGTCCGGGCCGCTTCGTCCAACAATACCGCCGAACCAAAGTATGACATGCTGGTAAGAAGTATGACTTATATCGCCCACAACTCACTTGTGTTCTACTCGTGCATATAACATCAACACATAAAACCTAGGCTCGGATGCCACTATTAGGGAACGTAGTAATTTCAAAAAAATTCCTACGCACACGCAAGATCATGGTGATGCATAGCAACAAGGGGAGAATGTGTGCTACGTACCCTTGTAGACCGACAGCGGAAGCGTTATGACAACGCGGTTGATGTAGTCGTACGTCTTAACGGTCTGACCGATCAAGCACCGAAACTACGGCACCTACGAGTTCTAGCACAAGTTCAGCTCGATGACGATCCCCAGACTCCGATCCAGCAAAGTGTCGGGGAAGAGTTCCATCAGCACGACGGCGTGGTGACAATCTTGATGTACTACCGTCACAGGGCTTCGCCTAAGCACCGCTACAATACTATCGAGGATTATGGTGGAAGGGGCCACCGCACACGGCTAAGAGAACGATCATGAAGATCAACTTGTGTGTCTAGGGGTGGCCCCTGCCCCCGTATATAAAGGAGCAAGGGGAGGAGGCTGGCCGGCCCCTATGGCGCGCCAAGGAGGAGTCCTCCTCCTAGTAGGAGTAGGACTCCTACTAGTAGGGGGAAAGAAGTGGGGAGGGAGAAGGAAAGGGGGGCGCCGCCCCCCTTCTCCTTGTCCAATTCGGACCAGGGGGGAGGAGGCACGCGGCCCACCTTTGGCTGCCCCTCTCTCTCCACTAAGGCCCATATGGCCCATTACTTCTCCCGGGGGGGTTCCGGTAACCCTCCGGCTCTCCGGTTTTCTCCGAAATCACCCGGAACACTTCCGGTGTCCGAATATAGCCGTCCAATATATCAATCTTTATGTCTCGACCATTTCGAGACTCCTCGTCATGTCTGTGATCACATCCGGGACTCCGAACTAACTTCGGTATATCAAAACTCATAAACTCATAATATAACTGTCATCGAAACCTTAAGCGTGCGGACCCTATGGGTTCGAGAACAATGTAGACATGACCGAGACATGTCTCCGGTCAATAACCAATAGCGGAACCTGGATGCTCGTATTGGCTCCTACATATTCTACGAAGATCTTTATCGGTCAGACCGCATAACAACATACGTTGTTCCCTTTGTCATCGGTATGTTACTTGCCCGAGATTCGATCGTCGGTATCTCAATACCTAGTTCAATATCGTTACCGGCAAGTCTCTTTACTCGTTCCGTAATACATCATCTCGCAACTAACTCATTAGTTGCAATGCTTGCAAGGCTTATGTGATGTGCATTACCGAGAGGGCCTAGAGATACCTCTCCGACAATCGGAGTGACAAATCCTAATCTCGAAATACGCCAACCCAACATGTACCTTTGGAGACACCTATAGAGCTCCTTTATAATCACCCAGTTACGTTGTGACGTTTGGTAGCACACAAAGTGTTCCTCCGGCAAACGGGAGTTGCATAATCTCATAGTCATAGGAACATGTATAAGTCATGAAGAAAGCAATAGCAACATACTAAACGATCGCGTGCTAAGCTAATGGAATGGGTCAAGTCAATCACATCATTCTCCTAATGATGTGATCCCGTTAATCAAATAACAACTCTTTGTCTATGGTTAGGAAACATAACCATCTTTGATTAACGAGCTAGTCAAGTAGAGGCATACTAGTGACACTCTGTTTGTCTATGTATTCACACATGTATTATGTTTTCGGTTAATACAATTCTAGCATGAATAATAAACATTTATCATGATATAAGGAAATAAATAATAACTTTATTATTGCCTCTAGGGCATATTTCCTTCAATGGCCACATATGATATTCTTCGCTTGAGAGTCGAGTTGCTTGAATCCCTTCACATCAGCAGCATTCAGAGAAGGTGTGACTGAGGGAACACCATTTTCCACAACATACCAGAGATCGTTATCAATTGCTTCAAGATGCATTCGCATCTTATTCTTCCAGTAGGGGTAGTCCGTCCCATCAAAGGTAGGACACCCAGCAGAGACCTTGATTATACCTGCGGTCGACTTAACTAAAACTCCAGGCGGTTAAACCAAAATCACACAGAACAAGGGAGTACCTTGCTCTGATACCAATTGAAAGTGCGTTATATCGACTAGAGGGGGGTGAATAGGCGATTTTTATGAAATTCTTCACTAAGGAATTTGCCGGTGAGGAAATTTCTTAGCGAAGAACTACTAGCAGCGGAATAAGTACTCAAAAGTAAACATAACAGAATACAAGCATAGTCATCATGATGAAATGAAGACAGGCACAGAGTATAGGAAGCGTAATCATAGGATAACACACGATGAAGACAAACAGACTGAAGAAATTGAACTGAGGAAATTGAGAAAGTCTTCAGTCAAAGTCTTCAAACACAGATATGAACAAACACACAACACAGTTATGAGGAAATGGAAGAGTTGAGGGAATAGAACCAGTAAGCTTGGTGAAGACAAAGATTTGGTAGACCAATTCCAACTGCTGTCTCAGTTGTACGTCTGGTTGGAGCGGCTGAGTATTTAAACTCGAGGACACACAGTCCCGGACACCCAGTCCTGAACATGCAGCTCAGGACACCCAGTCCTCACCGTATTCTCCTTGAACTAAGGTCACACAAACCTCGTCCAATCATTCGTGGTAAGTCTTCAGGCGACTTCCAAACCTTCACAAACTCGGTCACTCGGCGATCCACAATTCCTTTTGGATGCTCTAGACCATGACGCCTAACCGTCTGGAAGAAGCACAGTCTCCAAAGGTAACAAGCGTCGGATCCACTCAGGATCAATCTCTTCAGTGATGCTCAATCACTTGGGGTTTGTAGGTGTTTGGGTTTTGGGTTTTTGGTTTTTCCTCACTTGATGATTTTCGCTCAAAGTCCTCAGAGGATGGGTTGCTCTCAAATGACAAGTGTCAGTTTCTCTCGGAGCAGCCAACCAGCTAGTGGTTGTAGGGGGCGGCTATTTATAGCCTAAGGAGCAGCCTGACATGATAAGACATAAATGCCCTTCAATGATATGACCGTTAGGTGGATAGATATTTTGGGACAGCTGGCGCATAGCACAGCAACGGTCGGAATTTTGAGTAGCAAAATCCTCAGGGCTATCATGTTCCTCACTGTGTAGGCAATCCACACTGGCGAATTCCTAACTCCTCAGTCAGGACAAATTCCTCAGAGACCAGAAGAACTTCGTCTCTGTCACTGAAGAAATTGACTGAACAGTATGAGATTTCCAATGGCTTCACTCGAAGGGATTGGTAGGTGTAGGATTTTGAGTTGAGCATCACATGGAAATTTTTCCTTACTATTTCCTCGACCCCCTTTAACAGTACGGTGTTTCCTATGACTCAAGAAAGAGAAAAACAAAACTATGAAAACGAAAGTCTTCAAGCTTCGTATTCCTTGAATGAATACCAAGTCTTCACGGTCACACCATTTTCTTCACTTTCAAAGTCTTCATGAAAGTCTTCAGAAATACCAAAATCTTCAGTCGAAGATATTCATTTTTAGGGGTCGACTTTTCCTGTAAATATCAAACTCCTTATAGACTTATAGACCTGTGTACACTCACAAACTCATTAGTCCCTTAACCTATAAGTCTTCAATACACCAAAATCACTAAGGGGCACTAGATGCACTTACACCAATCTTTGTCCTTAGCATTTTGAGGGGTCCACATCTCTAGTCCATGCCATGCCAATCATTGGACTTTCTGAAATATTTAACTTCAATGGATATTAGTTCAATGAGCTATATGTTGTTATGAATTACCAAAACCACCTGGGGATTAGTTGCACATTCAGTCTGGTTGTCGAGGCTGAGCCACCGCCCCACTCCTTGGCGCCTCCGTAGCCCGGGTCATCCCCAGCGGGTTACTTGGCTTCGCACCAGGTGTGTTAAACAGGTTTTGCGCCTCATACTGCAAAGGCAGGCGGGTCTGGTGTCTCCTACGAAGGACAACGTTGGAAGCGTCCTGATCCAAACTTAAGAGAAAAGCTTCTGCCCTTATCCGCTGCGATTCAGCATCCATCTGAGCTTGCTTTGTTGCCATCCTAGCATTTTCTACATTAAGCTCCTCTTGGGCATTAGATACCTCATCTCGTACTTTGGCAATTTCTGCGTTGCGTTCAGCTTGATTCGCCGCAGTAACCTCTGTTGCTAGCAAAGTCATCAAGTTGCCCAAGAGATCAGACAAGACCTGAGCCGGCGATGGAACTGAGCTGCCAGCCCCAGCAGCGGCCGAACTCGACGTCATAGCTGCAGTCGTTGATGAATTGTGAGTCGGCCCAGTGCCAGCCATGAAGATCACAACTCTAGATGGCGGCTCATAGGGGTCCGGAATACTGTTGCCATCGGAATAGCCTTCAAGCCCGCCATCTTGAAGCTGGTAGATTGACTCCGTCTCTCCGGTTGAGGACTCATCACCTGAGTAGATGGTCGTCTCTCCTCTGGATTCAGGACCTTCCGCAAGCTCCATGCCTTGCGTGAAACCGACGAAAACGTGCTTCCGGTCGGGTTGAATCCGGGCGGGTTGCACGCGCCGAGGTGACTCGATGAGGTCGGTGGAGATGTCTGGCTCAGGCTCAGATTCGCAGATCTTGCCAATGAAGACGTGAATTCCGCTGAAGGGGACCCAGAACCCGTACTCGATTGAGTCGGCCTGGGGGCCCCAGCCAGCGTCATCGATATAGAGCTTGCCGAGGCGACTCTTAGTCATCCGTCCCATGGCGTATCCCTCGATCCCTGGGAAAGTGCCCTTCAAGAACTCAAAACCACCATGCTCTAGCCCCACGGTGGGCACCAATTGTCGTGGTTTTGTCACGGCAGATGTCCTAGTGAAAGGACTTAAGCATGGAGCCATCACAATGTAGGTTAGCTCGAAGGGGTTGAACGGGACGAGGGACGCAAGTTTACCCAGGTTGGGCCCCTCATAACGAGGTAAAAGCCTACATCCTTCTTTTAGTTGTATTGCTTGAGTATCGATTACAAGGGAGCGAGATCGCTTGACCTAGCTATCGATTGATTGCTCCTTCGCCTAACCCGCCGTAGGGTCCCGCCTTTATATACACAGGCCGAGGCCTTGAGGCTTACAAGAGTCCAAATTCGATCACACAACGTGACCAACTCGGTTTCTAAGTTGTCGTGTCTTGCTAGACAAGTCGCCATCGTGGCGGCTCACACCTTCCGGGTCATGATTCCACCGCCAGGTCTCGGGCCTTCAAAAGGCCCACCTTGTAAGCCGCCACCGGTCTTCATGTTTCATCTTTCTGGACCTACTTGAGCTTTCTCTTGTAGAGTCGCCAACGGTGTAACCTGGCCCCTTCTGGGCGGGTCACACCGCGGGGTTATATCCCCAACAGTAGATGTCCTCGTGAAAGGACTTAGTGGTGAGGCCATCACAACTAGGTAGTAGCTTGAACGGGGTTGGTTGGAATCAAGAGACACGAGTTTTACCCACGTTCGGCCCCTCACAATGGAGATAAAAGCCTACATCATGCTTGATTTCTATTGATGATCATGGTCTCGATTACAAGGGCGCTATTTCACTGCCTCTGTCTTGAGAGCTATCAAAATATATGTCTCGAGACCTACCAAAATGTTTGTCTTGAGACTTGTTTGTGTTGGGGAACGTAGTAATTTCAAAATTTTCCTACGCACACGCAAGATCATGGTGATGCATAGCAACGAGAGGGGAGAGTGTGATCTACGTACCCTTGTAGATCGACAACGGAAACGTTAGCACAACGTGGTTGATGTAGTCGTACGTCTTCACGGTTCGACCGATCCAAGCACCGTTACTCCGGCACCTCCGAGTTCTTGGCACACGTTCAGCTCGATGACGATCCCCGGGCTCCGATCCAGCAAAGCGTCGGGGAGGAGTTCCGTCAGCACGACGGCGTGGTGACGATCTTGATGTTCTATCGTCGCAGGGCTTCGCCTAAGCACCGCTACAATATGACCAAGGTGGAATATGGTGGAGGGGGCACCGCACACGGCTAAGGAACGATCACTAAGATCAACTTGTGTGTCTAGAGGTGCCCCCTGCCCCCGTATATAAAGGAGCAAGGGGGAGGGGGCGGCCGGCCTAGGAGGGGGCGTGCCAAGGGGAGTCCTACTCCCACCGGGAGTAGGACTCCTTCCTTCCTTGTTGGAGTAGGAGAAGGGGAAAGGGGGGGAGAGGAAGAAGGAAAAGGGGGCTGCGCCCCTTGTCCAATTCGGACCAGAGGGGGGGCGCAGGCCTCCTTCCTTTTGGCCTCTCTCCTCTATTCCCGTATGGCCCAATAAGGCCCATATACTCCCCGGCGAATTCCCGTAACTCTCCGGTACTCTGAAAAATACCCGAATCACTCGGAACCTTTCCAATGTCCGAATATAGTCATCCAATATATCGATCTTTACATCTCGACCGTTTCGAGACTCCTCGTCATGTCCCCGATCTCATCTGGGACTCCGAACTCCTTCGGTACATCAAAACTCATAAACTCATAATATAACTGTCATCGAAACCTTAAGCGTGCGGACCCTACGGTTCGAGAACAATGTAGACATGACCGAGACATGTCTCCGGTCAATAACTAATAGCGGAACCTGGATGCTCATATTGGCTCCTACATATTCTACGAAGATCTTTATCAGTCAGACCGCATAACAACATACGTTGTTCCCTTTGTCATCGGTATGTTACTTGCCCGAGATTCGATCGTCGGTATCTCAATACCTAGTTCAATCTCGTTACCGGCAAGTCTCTTTACTCGTTCCGTAATACATCATCTCACAACTAACTCATTAGTTGCAATGCTTGCAAGGCTTTATGTGATGTGCATTACCGAGAGGGCCCAGAGATACCTCTCCGACAATCGGAGTGACAAATCCTAATCTCAAAATATGTCAACCCAACATGTACCTTTGGAGACACCTGTAGAGCACCTTTATAATCACCCAGTTACGTTGTGACGTTTGGTAGCACATAAAGTGTTCCTCCGGCAAACGGGAGTTGCATAATCCCATAGTCATAGGAACATGTATAAGTCATGAAGAAAGCAATAGCAACATACTAAACGATCGGATGCTAAGCTAATGGAATGGGTCATGTCAATCAGATCATTCACCTAATGATGTGATCCCGTTAATCAAATAACAACTCTTTGTCCATGGTTAGGAAACATAACCATCTTTGATTGACGAGCTAGTCAAGTAGAGGCATACTAGTGACACTCTGCTTGTCTATATATTCACACATGTATTATGTTTCCGGTTAATACAATTCTAGCATGAATAATAAACATTTATCATGATATAAGGAAATAAATAATAACTTTATTATTGCCTCTAGGGCATATTTCCTTCAGTTTGTCTATCTTGACGTGTCCCTCTTGGGGTGCCCTGCCCCTCCTTATATAAGTTGAAGGGGTTGGCTTACATGTAGAGTCCTAGTAGGATTAGGACTAGTCTATTCAGGCTTCTTGTCACGGGCTTCTTGTCGTGGGCGACTCATCGAGGGCTTCTTACCGCGTCTCATCTTCGGGACTCATCTTCGGGGCGACTCGTCTTCAGGGCGGCTTATCTTTCGGGCATCTTAAGTCTGGAGATGACTTTAAGTCTAGAGACGACTTGAGACGACTTTAAGTCCAAAGATGACTTGAAATGACTTTAAGTCTAGAGATGACTTATCGTCAGAGATAACCCCATCGATGACTTGAGACGTCTTAAGTCCAGACATGACTTGAGATGACTTTAAGTCCAGAGATGACTTATCGTCAGAGATAACCCCAGAGATGACTTGAGACGTCTTAAGTCCACAGATGATTTGAGACGTCTTAAGTCCACATATGGCTTATCTTCAGAGATGACTTATCCTAGAGCCGGGTCTTGGTCGTGGGGAATATCCCCAACACACTCCTTGCCGAGGGCAGAAGAAACCATAGTAGACAAAGTTGTGTTGTGAGTCGGTGAAGACCTTGTGGCTCGTTGTCTCGGATCATCCCACGCTCTTCATGCACCTTGCTATCTCATGTTGTGGCTATCTTCTGGACCGGGTAGCTGTTGTCGCACTCGAAGAAGACAACACTTGTGATCATGTTGCATCTAGAATAAATCCTTTGATCCCCATCATGTCGTGGGATCACGACGACGGGATCGAAGCACACAAGCCTCCACAAAGTTGCCACTACACCGACCATGCTTGACCACCAAACCTACCAAATCCATGTCAGAGAAGGATTTGGAAGCACTTTATTCATTGATAACATCGCTCTCACCGGAGCAGAATCCATGGTCGATCGAAACCCTAAGCAAACTAGTCCTAGACTAATACTATACAAGATAAGCATGGGGTTTAGGGTTTGGCCTCCTTCGCCCATCCTGCCAATGATCAGAAGTCATCAGGGGAGGAGAGCCGCTGGAGACAACATCGGCAAACAATGACTAGTGTAATTTTACCTTTTTTCTCTAGGGATTTGGGGAAGGGAAAAAAGCCATGCGGTTTCAGCATACCTGTACAATTTATGCTGGCTAACGGAAGATGTCGTACTCCTTGTCAAATTCGATACCATACTCAAACACGAATCGTACTCCTTGTCAAATTCGAGACCATACTCAAACATGAATTTTGTACAGTTTTGCTAAAGCACATCTAGATGTGCCATTAGTATTGCATATCTAAGTCCCTTGGTCAAATTTACATTTCACATTATTTATATGCTCAACTTGGAAGAAAAGAAGCATCAAGGAAAAAACTTAAAATAAAAGAGTACAAAATCGTTCCTCTTCTCCATCTACTCCACCAAACCCCCATCCCCATCTCTCCTCCCCTAGGCTCGCCTTCGCCGTCGGTCGGGCTCCCTCTCCGACACGCCGCCGTCGATACATCCACCCGAGGTATCTACATCTCTACCCCTCCCCGTCTTTCCAGGCGGGTGGATCTGCTTGCCTAACCCTATGGATAGCGGGATCCCTCCGCCCTGTTGAAATTTCCACCCGTATTCCCTGCTGCGTCTGTCGAGATCGCTCAGGCACTGATGCGATTTGGTATTGATTGGCAGGCATGGCGACGGCGTTCAAGGCGTTCGTGAACAGCCCCGTCGGCCCCAAGACCACCCACTTCTGGGGCCCCGTCGCTAACTGGGGCTTCGTCCTCGCGGTACGCACTCCGTCGATTCTGCATCTTGTTTCTTCCTTACAAAACCTGTGCAATTGGTCGATTGCAACAACGAGAATATTGTAATTTCCCACTGTGGCGGTGTTATCTAGGCGAAGATTTTGCAATCTACCGAGAGAATCTGAGTCCTGTCCCTTTCTTGGGGCTGTATGATTAATGTACATGTATCAGGAAATTGGTTCTGCTTGACGAACATCTCCTAGATAGTTTGTTTTAGGATGCTACAGTGGGAGCTCTTAAAGAAAAAGGATCTTAGTTATTATTCTGTCAAGTATCGTATATAAAGTGAATTTCAGGTTGGAAAGATGATGTTCAATGATTAACCAACCTCTTTGGGTCAATGTATCTGTAAAAACTATACGTGTAGATGTTGTTAGTTGTGACAGTAATATGTATGGATT
The DNA here is from genome assembly GCF_018294505.1 of Triticum aestivum. NCBI lineage: Eukaryota > Viridiplantae > Streptophyta > Magnoliopsida > Poales > Poaceae > Triticum > Triticum aestivum. Next base: position 593,407,241 of record NC_057797.1, read on the forward strand.
TATGAGTCTTTTGGGGTGCTTGACGACTGCTTATGGAGCTAAACATGAGCAATTTGTTGCATCATGATATATTTTTCCGATGGTTAATAGTAATATGCATTAGTGTTGGTGAACCTATAAAATTGTTTATCCTTCATATACACCACCTTGGAATTGTTCATGACTGTCACGTAAAGAGATGTGACACATTAACACATTCATTTAAGTGTATATATCAATGTGGGAGTATTTTCTCCGGAAGTATGGATTAGGCCTCCGTAATTGAATAATCTTCTTATGCTCTACCTTGATTTTATTCATCCTTAGTGGACATCGGGTCAGTATCATGTATAAATCGTTCTAATTGTTATTTTTGGTTATAGGGTTTGGTTGACTTGAACAAGCCTCCTGAGATGATATCTGGCAATATGACAGCCGGTAGGTCAAATACTCAGCAATTTGTCTCGCAGTTCACAATTCCTATTTGATGAACAGATCGAACTATCACTAATGCCTATGGTTTTCTGCAGCCATGTGTGTGTATTCTGGGCTCTTTATGAGGTTCGCGTGGATGGTACAGCCCCGGAACTACTTGCTTCTGGCATGCCATGCCTCCAACGAAACCGTTCAGCTCTATCATTTATCTCGCTGTGCTAGGGCTCAGGGGTAAGATCTAAGCTATGTGCAGTAAAATTGTTCCCACTTCCTACCATAGTCGCAATCACCTAAACTTTACCAGATAAATGGCTTTATATTTTGCTTTTATCCCCAATCGGATCGATCAAACTCTTATGTGTTGCAGCAATGTAGCATGGTACGTGATGATAACGATGTCTGCGTTTGGATTTGGCAGGTATCTGGATTCCAAGAAAGAGCCGGAGGCCCAACAGTAAAGGGTGTGGTGTTTCTGAAGTCGGAGGAGCCTTGATTCCGCAGCCAGTCTTTCAATAAGTAAAATTTGTTTCTGAAGCTTTGCAATGCCCTTCATGAGAAAAAAAACCCTATAAAGTGGAAATTTCTATTTCTATGATACTCATGCCTGCAATGTAGCATTACAGCTGTCTTGTTCCTGAATCATGGTACATGACATATTTTTTCTTCTCAATGCACATAGCCGGGGTTAAGTTATCGACCCCGGAGCCACTCCTTGATTTTACTGTTGATTTCCACCACGTCCATAGTATCTTGTGCCTTGCCCCCGCCACAAAGTTGTGTACACCACAGCGAGAGTGGCGATATGGTGGACGAGCTCGCCTGCTCCTGCTTTGTGGACCAATGGGACAGCGCGATGCTGGAGATGGCATTTACTGCTCGCAGAAACGCAGGTGAGTTTGCACAGCAGAAAACGCATGCATACGGGTGTGGGGCTGTATGGGGAAACGACGGCCTGGACAGACGCCGTAACGGAGAGCTGACGAAGACGGCAGCGAACATCTGGGTGGGCTGTTCGTGAGTAGTACTCCTATTTTTCTTTCCGTGAGTAAAACAAAGGCTAGCAAGGCACTTCCTCTAATCTAAATCAGAAAAAGCTAGCAACGCACTTTGTAAAACATTTTCACCATGTATTTTAAAAATGTCATCACTCATCTTAGGCAATGCTCAACACATAGAAAGATATTTGACATGTCTCCAAAAAATGTTCAGTTTGTGTTTAAAACTATTCATCGTGTATTTTAAAATATTCAAGTTGACAAATGTTCAACATGTGTCCGGGAAAAAAATAGAGTGTTCTTTTTTTTGCAGGAAAAAAATGTTAACCTCTATTTTAAAAATGGGGAAAATATATTTGGAAAAAAATGTCAACATGTAATTTACAATGGTAAAAAGAATAAGAAAAAAGGAGAAGAAAAAACGGGTCGGGATGGCGGAGGCAACGACTTCTTCACCGCATGGATCTCGGGGCCCTCTAACCCTTTGCCCTAGTCCAGTGGGGGTCCCACCAGCTTTTGGCTGGCAGCCCCGCGTTCCATGCTAAGTGTTGCTCTGTTTTGTGATGGCTCGCGCATGTGTGCGGCGGCCACCCCATCCCAGCTAGGCGGCTGGCTGGGACATGCCAGATCTAGCCTCGCAGGTGGTGGCGCCGATCTATGATCTGTAGTTGTGGATCGTGGTCGACAAGAGCGGCATGTTAGTGCTTGAACAATTCATTGTTTCTTTTATTTTCTAGAATTTGCTTCCATATGAACATGAGATTATTTCAATTTGGTTACTCTATGTTAATGCGGCCATTTATTTATTTATAACATCAGAAAATTTTGCTTCGAATGACCATAAATTGCTCCAATGTAACAATAATAAACTCTTGCAAACAATACAAATATATGATTCAATCAAACATGTATTTACCACTGTTATAATTGTTTCAAGCACATTAAACTGGAACATTTCTTCTAAAGGATTTGGTATTTGCATAGAAAGAAATGGGAATGTACTTCCTAACAATTTGGAACTAGCATCTAAAAAAACTGAGATTTGCTTCCCTATAACAAATACAATGCATATGATCAGGTTTTACACGGCCCGGACTACAATGCAGATACCATACTTCCAAAGATATGCAAATTTTGCTTCTAAATCATGGCTAAGAATTTCAGAGAAGTTTAGAGCATCTATAGCCAGACTCCTCAAATTAATCGGGCAGGTACGGGGACCACCGACCGGACAGAAGAAAGAAGCAAAAAGTTGACTCAACCGAACCCCTCATATCACCCCTATACATCTGGGTTGTCCGCGAACCCTTATATCCATCTCAAATATGGCGAGGATATGAGGGCTCGCGGACGCGCCCGGGCGTGCCCGGTCAGTTCACCACGTAGAACGTGTCCCCATCCCGGACTACCTTTCTCTCTCTCTCTCTCTCTCTCTCTCTCTCTCTCTCTCTTCATCTTCACCAATCACATGCAAGTCACCGAACATATGAGGAAGAAAATGAGGACAGTAACTGCACGAATGGATAAATAGGGGTTCAAAACGGACACGCTCCGTCACTGACCGTGCGCGTCCACGTACGTTTAAGGGGTCATATTTGCTATGTCCAGCTGTAGATGCTCTTACAACACTCGATGAGAACTTTGCTTCTAAAGTACTTCCTCCATTTTTATTTACTCTGTATATTCGTTTTGGTCAAAGTTAGACTTTGTAAACTTCAACAAAGTTTATAGAAAAAGTATTAACATATACATTAACAAATAAATACGATGAGATTCATTATACAATACACTTTCACATCATATAGATTTTTTATTGTAAATATTCATATTGTTTTCTATACGCTTAATCAAACTTTATAAAGTTTGACTTCAGTCAAATATAATATGCAAAGTAAATAAACTCAAAGGAAGTAATATTGTTTATGGTTACCCCATACACGGACGTGAAACTATAGTTGCGTGCAGATGGACAAGAGTGTAAGTGCAGTTACTCACAGTGCGGAAAAAGATTTTAAAAAATAAATAAAAAATAAAAAGCAATTGGATGAGCAACTGCAGTTGCGCGTGATCGATTGACATGCAGTTGTGCGCCCACACGTTGACGTGCAACTTCATTTGGTCACGCGGACGGCTTATTGTGCAGAATAGGGATAAAATAAAAATGAAAGTCAAAATAACTAATAAAATATAAATCAATCAAATGAAAAAAAAGGTAAAATCTTCAGGCCAAAACGCACAGGAGTAAGATTGACTTTGGTACTTCTCTTCTACCACAATGCGGACTTTGGTACCTCCGTCCTGGTTTATTGATTTCTTTTGTAATTTGTGTCAAATTCTGATTAAAGACTTAAATAACAAAATGTTAATGCATGTCAATAAAAATTATATCGTTGAATTTGTATTTGAACATAGTTTTCAATGATATATTTTTTTGTGACATGCATGAATATTTTATTAGTTAAATCTATGGTCAAAATTTAGCATAAAATACAATGAGGACCAATAAATCAGGACAGAGATAGTTGGTAAGAATTAGTAAATCTTGTTTTAAATTACGTCAGGATATATTTTCACGGTAATGAAGATTTGTTTATGATTTACGAAGCACTGCACCATCAATGGGAAAAAGAACAATAAAATCATGCTGCCCGCCATTCATCTGGAATGAATTTAGGAGTACATGCAACTCAAAAATATCAAGTTCCAAGCTAATGCATCAATCGGGACTTCAGTCACCTACCTGAGCAACTCCCTCATAAATTACCTTTTTACCAGAGCATCTTTCCGTGTGGGCCGAAGGTACTTGATGGCACTAGTCACCTGTACCGGGACGGGCTCAGACGGCCATGCACTATTCGATGGGCCTCGTGACTGCAATGTGTAGCTGAAAATACGACGGCCTGCTCAGATCCAGAGAAGAACACGCAGCAGGGATAACGTGTGTAGGCGAGGACGAGCGCTCCTTTGAATTATCGACACCACAGCCGCGTTCTTTGCAGTTTTGGACGACCCCCCTCAGTTCCATTTGTTTATCAAGGGTATCTACAGTGCATGGGATATCCAGCGGATCTACTTTTTGTCGTTGCTTTGAGATTCATGCTATGTTTCTTTGGTTGTGGCCAGCAGATCTACCTTTTGTCGTTGCTTTGAGATTCATGCTATGTTTTTTTGGTTGTGGCTAAAATTTGTCTTTTTTCATACGTGTTGCATAATGTTTCATTGTTTTTTTCCTTGTTTGAAAGTGTATCATCATAATGTTTTGATCGTGGATGTTAGAATATACTGTACGTAATTGGATTGTCGAATAAAGTACGCCCTCTTAAAAAAATATAAGAGCGTTTAGACTGTACTAAAGAGGGAGTAGATGCGAGGGATGATACTTACTAGGAAAGTCTTTCTAGAGATTTTAATATAGACTACAAACGAAGCAAAATGAGTGAATCTACACTCTAAACTATGTTTATGGGACATTTTTTTGGACGGCTTAAAAAATAATCTGCCTCTCCCAGCTTAAAAAAATAAGCAACCCTCTAGATTCGTTGTGACTTCTGTGAATAAGAGAAGCGACTTATGAGAAAAGTTGAGAAGGTGGTGGCTTATTATTTAAGCTATCAAAAGAACTGGCCCTATATACATTCGTATGTATCCTATATTAAAATCTTTGAAAAGACTTTCCGTCAAAAAATAAAATTTTTAGAAAAACTTATATTTAGAAACGAAGGGAGTAATTAGGTTCATTGAACATCTACTACCTATCCGGGGCACGGCAGTGGGCCTCCTTTTCATGTACTAAATCAGACATAGTACAGATCGGCAATAGGCTATCCGAGGCCCTCAAACACATCTCGACCGTCACTCTGTATTGCCCCCATTGTGATTGTGATCTCGTGTCTAAGAGCATCTATAATCAGACACTTGTATTGCCCTGTTGTAATCCCGTGTCTAAGAGTATCTATAATCGGACTTTGCAAATCGGCCTCTCAAGCGGACGCGCTCGGGCACATCGGCGAACACTGACCGATTAAGTCTTCAATTTGCCTTCTCATAATCGGATACCTTAATTATCATATCTCATACATACGAACTCATGCAACTACGTCGATACATTACACACATCGTCTGGCTACTCCATCACTACTATCATGTATCGAACTACCAAAATTTAGCATGTTTGGCTATGGTGGACATTATCCACGGCTGCCCTTGCCCTTCCCGGCGACCTTGCCGTTATTCTCGCGGAAGTACCAGTCGAATCTACTTGTCGCCAGGGCTGTCCTCGCTGTTGCTGTCCTTCTTCTTCTCCTTCAGTGGTAGTCCGACCATGACACGGGCCGTCCGATTCTGCTCTCGGGCGAGGCCACGCGTGTTTCTTCGCTGCCGTTTCTTCACAATGCGGGCGCGGATGGCTTCCTCCTCTGTGGCAGCCCGTCGTCGTCATTTCCGCCACGATACGGGCCTCGGCGGCCCTTATCCTCTCCTTTCCGCGGCGGGCCGCCCGTTTCCGGTGGGACTCACAGTCTGCCTAGAGATTTTTCGACTACCAGGACCGCGATGATTCAGCCCCAGAGGACTCGAGCGCCCTTTGAGCCGACGCTATGGAGTCATGCCGGATAGATCCTGTCGTCGACCGGACGCTGTTCTCTTAGGAGCGGTGGAGACGATTGCCTCCTCCAACCCACACGGATGACACCCTAGTGGACGGATTCATACTAGTTGGAGTCAGATCCGCTGCCCGCCATGCTGGGGACGACCGAAAATCGCCGAAAGTGAGCTTGAGTGATGGAGGGAGTGGAGTATGAAGTGACTAGGATTTGGTCCGGCGAGCGGATGGGGACAAATATATATGGGGTCGGATGGGTCAGCGTGGGCCGGGTCCGACGTGGCGGACACGCCTGGGCGTCCTATATTTGGGCTGGATACGACGGATGCCTGTCAGCCCGAACGTTTGAGGCCCGTTTGAGACGTCTATCTGAGCCAAAATTTCGTAACCGGTTAGTGGACGGCGCGCCCGATCGTTTGAGATGGGTTTGGGGCGCCTAACTGTAGATGCTTTAATCTATCGGCTTTGTGGATGCCTTTATAAAATACTCTTGGTCTGAGGTATATGTGTTCGTTTCAAACACCCCTTTTGAATACTCCAGTCTACTATAGTCCTATACACAAATTCGACAGAATCCAGTAGCCGCTGGGATACAAGGATGGGCCGAACGTCCCAACCAGCCGGAAGAGGAAGATATATCCAATGGTGCTACTCGATTCTCCACGCTTGCAAGTTGGGCCAAAATCACTATTCTAACCTTATCTGAAAACTATGACACAAAATAAATTCTGAAGGAAACTATTTCACAATCTAACCCTTTTCGCAACGTCACAGACTATGGCGTAACGCCGACTTAGCCAGCGTTTCTGCTTCACATGAAAACGCCAAAGTAGCTCGCGGTACCGCCTATACCAAGCTGGCGTTGCTCGCTGACGTGGCACGCCGGAAACGCCAGAACTATTGGCGTTTCTAACTCATCTTCAAACGCCAGAGGGCATGGCGTTTCTGGCTCGACAGGAGATCGAGATCGATTTCTGCTGTGCGCCGCCGCCGCTTGTGTGATCTGTCCTATCAAGGATCGATTCCGTTGAAAGCTGGGTACGCTGCCGCTGCACCTGCACGTCACCGTTGACAGAGTTCGATCACACGGCCACGTGTTCAGAAGTGCGGCCCCGTCTTTCCCGTCCACTACCTCAACTAGTACTAGTCACGTGAAGCTACGGCATATTTTGGTCCCTAATTGTTGTACAGATTTAATCTCCAGAAAGAGCAGTGAATTGACAGGAGCAGTGTAACGCTACGTAAGAATTTCGTGTAAGAGAGTAGGAGCGGTGAAGGCTACACAGGGTAGGTAGGTTAGCTTTGTGGGATACTGGACCTAGTGACTAACTAGCCAGAAACGCCAGCAACGCCAGAGGGCATGGCGTTTGCAGCATTATGGCCAGCAACGCCATGCCCTTTGGCGTTTGCAGCATTATGGCCAGCAACGCCTTGGCCAGAAACACCAACAGTAGCGGCGTTTTCAGAAATGCGGGAAACCTCAGCGTTTCTGCCTGCCACGTCAACATAGCAAAAACGCAGCATACCTTGGCGTTTGTATGTGGAGCAGCAACGCCGCGGGCTGTGGCGTTTTCAAAAGTTTTAGATTGTGAAATACTTTCAAGTCAAGTTTATTTTGTGACAAAGATTGCTGATAAGGTCAAAACAGTGATTTTAGCCTGCAAGTTGCAACAGCGGTGATTGGGACAGGGCCCGGTCGGGTCGACGACTCCTCGCCGTGGCGTGCTGATCCAAACGAATGCTGACGCTTGGGGACAATAAATGTAACAGATCGTGCGGAACAGAGAAAGCAGCAACAACAAAAAGAAGTAGCAGGAGGGTCAGCTGCTTTACTTCAACAAACAGAAAAACAAGAAAAGTGTCAAAAAGGAAGAAAAAAACAGAAAGAGAAGAAGCAAGATTGCCACGAGAGGAGCTCTTTAGAGCAAACTGGGCGACCCATTTTGTCCGCCCATGTTTGTTTGGGTCGTTGCGGACCAAAACGCCGACCCAACGTGCGGATTCAAACCTAAAACGCGTTCGCGTCATGTCCGCACCGACCAATTTCAGACTCAAATTTGGATGCTAAATTATGTTATTTAATTAGTGATAACTCAAAACAGTAATTTAATTAGCTTAGAATTGAGTGCTAAATTTGCAAAAGTGCTAAGCATTTTTAGCTTAGCTTATATTAACATACCTCTTAGAACTGTAGCTAGTTGATTTCTCTCATCTCTAGCATCTGCTTAGTGCTTATGAAAGCGGATGCTCTTATCCGAAGCATAACAAATGTAAAGGATCCATAAAACTATAAAATAAGCCAACAAGTTGCCATTTGGCACTTCACGTCCACCTTACAACTTCTGGATAAGAACATGATTATCCATGATTATTTTAGGACCGAATAACTTATTGTTCAGTTATGTCTTACTCTCTCTCTCTCTCCATCTTTGAGAAGGTTCATAAATTTTGTAAGTTAAGCGGAGTAACTTTTAAACGGTGCGTAGTTTTTATAGAAGAAACAGTCAAGAACAACAATACTAAATAGATATAATATAGAAATATATTTTACCCTATTATGTATCCAATGCCATTAATTTGGTAATGCAATCTTTGATATTTTTCCTACAAATTTGGTTAAAATTTACATCGTTTCATTTTTATAGGCTTTCTTTTCGGTCTTCGGAAATGGAGGGAGTACTAGTACACAGTATATGAACATGACAAGAGAAGAGAAGAGAAGATACGACTATCGGCGGCCGTGTTCATTTACCAGCTTATTTACAGTGTGGTTGCTACTGCGGAAACACGTGTTCGAACTTGGAAACAATATCAGCCATGCAAAGGATGATGATGGGAAGGGCCCAGCTGACTCACGTTGCTATATTTCGGCAATCCATATTCACTAGCATAATGCCCGTGTTGGTATGGGCTATCCGCCATGTTATCTTAATATTCGGGTCCAATACAAAAATCCCATCCCACGATGCATCCTCCCCTTTATGATGTGGACCCCATTTGTCAGAGAAAGGTAGAGGCGTGTGGCTTTCTTCTGTTATCTCAAGCAACTCCCAGACGTGTGTTCCATCGTGATGTAACTCTGACCTCGCCGCCTATCTTGCTAGGATCAGATCCTAGGTTTAACTCCACCGCCGCCGCCACCCGCCCCATCTTCGTCCGCCGGAGTCCTTGATCCTCGCCTCCGCATCCTAGGCCGTGGCTGTAGCTGGAGCTCGCCGGCGCTGGGCCGAGCATAGAGAGAGACACCCCCCATCCCACCCCCGAGCCCTTCAACTTGCCTCCCGCCTTGACGGCTGCAGGCCCGCATGTACGCCCATGGTACCAACCCTCGACTCCTCTCCCTATGCACCCCTCTCCTATGCATCTACCTCTGATCCATGTATGTCGCAGCAAGGAATCCATGTCGCGGCGGCCATGGCTGGGCCAGTTCTGCCTACATGCACATGTGTTGTATGTGCTTGTGTATCCTTGTTTTGTATATTTTTTACTGTTCTTTCAATGTTACGTTATTTCATCTTTAGAATTTGGAGAAACACCAAATATTTATGTAGCTAAATTTCATCCTTTTGCTGTTGCCAAGTAGATACAATTGCTAATGGAAGAACAACCACAAATATTTGCAGTTGGTAAACACAATGTTCTACTTTCTTTGCATGAGGCAAAGCACGCAGCTGCACGCAACTAGCAGCAACATCTCCCTAATATCTTTGTTATTTCTGTATAGTTCTCTCCAGACTATTGATTTAATTTATACTATGCAAAGAGTAATTCTTTTTTTAGACATGGCATATGTAGTGCGCACAACGATTCTTATGTGCCTGGCTCATATGCAGCATGATGATTCAGTACAGAAATGTGAATGTCCTTTATTAGGCTTTAGTTGCATTTTTGTGCTCATTAGTAGTTGTGACTGACAATGGTGAATGTGATAATTAGGGGCTGTTTGGTTTATGACTAATTTTGCCAAAGATTGTCGCACCTAAGGTTAGACAAGTTTGAACAACTTAGATGAGTGTTTGGTTCAAGCCACACCTTAGGCAAGCCACACTTGGGCCCCACATGGCATACACACAAAAAGTGTGGCAAGATTTTCTTAGGCTTGCCAACTTGTGGCTCTTATTTTGATGAACTAACTGTTGGGGAACGTAGTATTTTCTTACGCACACGCAAGATCTATCATGGTGATGCATAACAACGAGAGGGAAGGGTGTTGTCCACGTACCCTCGTAGACCGTAAGTGGAAGCGTTATGACAACACGGTTGATGTAGTCGTACGTCTTCACAATCTGACCGATCCTAGTACCGAAAGTACGGCACCTCCGCGATCTGCACACGTTCGGCTCGGTGATGTCCCACAAACTCTCGATCCAGCTGAGTGTCGAGGAAGAGCTTCGTCAGCACGACAGCGTGATGACGGTGATGATGAAGCTACCGGCGCAGGGCTTCGCCTAAGCACTACGACGATATGACCGGGGTGGATTATGGTGGAGGGGGGCTCCGCACACGACTTGTGTGTTCTAGGGTGCCCCATGCCCCCGTATATAAAGGAGCAAGGGGGGCTTGTGGCGCGTCTGGAGAGGAGGAGTCCTCCTCCTAGTAGGAGTAGGACTCCCCTTTTCTAGTCCTACTAGGAGGGGGAAAGGAAGAAGGAGAAGGGAGAAAAGGAAAGGGGGGCGCCGCCCCCCCCCCT